>NW_006963895.1:0-343 GCF_000164805.1 Carlito syrichta
CGTCTCTACAATAAACAAAAAAATTAGCTGGGGGTGGTGGCGCGCACTTGCAGTCCCAGCTATTTGGAAGGCTGAGGTGGAAGGATCGTCGGAGCCCAGCAGGTCGAAGCTACAGTAGCCAGGAATGTGCCACTGCACTCCGGTCTGGGTGACAGAGTGTGACTCCAACTCAAAAAGAAAAAGAAAGAAAAAAAGAAAAAAAACCACAATCCCATGGAAACACCCAAAGGAATGTACCCAGAGGAGGGTCTATCTGTACCTTTATTGTATACTGACAGGTGCTGGTCTTTGCTTGCCATGGAAATGTCAAGCTGCTGGGTTGGAGAGTGATGTGAATATCCAC
>NW_006963896.1:0-487 GCF_000164805.1 Carlito syrichta
ATAAAGACCCCATCTCTACAAAAATTAAAATAAAAAATTATCCAGGAGTGGTGACACACACTTGTAGTCCCAGGAGGCTGAGGCAGAAGGATATTATAGACTTAAGTGCCTTCGTTAATTTTTAAAAAGACTAAAATGAAGGAACTTACAACTAAACTAATTTTAAGACTAAAAAAACAGAAAATAAAGTTAAAAAGTGGAAATAATTAAGATATAAAGGGAAATTAATAATCTTGTAGTCAAATAAAATACAAGAAATTCTAGGATGAATAAACTCAAACTTTGATTCTTTGAAATGATAAATAAAATAGATAAATATCTCACCAATCTGGTTAGAGATAAAATAGAAAGCAAAAACAGTGAATGATAACTATAATACAATATTATGTAATTCTATGGCACACACACACACAAAATCCACAACAACAACAAACACCTGGGTATTCCAGGGGAATAGGAAGGACTCCTAGCAAATTAAGAATACATC
>NW_006963897.1:0-565 GCF_000164805.1 Carlito syrichta
AAATTAGCAGGATCTAGAGAAATCTGGGTGAAAAGTGGAATCAGGGATATATTTTTCATAAGATTTATTTGTGTCAGAATGTAATATGTGACTCTGCAGGACCCTGCAGGTCACATTTGCTGCCAACTTGCATCTGATGTCTGACAGCCACATAAAAATATCATGATAAGTTACATCAACTGCCAAAAAAAAGCAGACCAAGTTTCTAACATCTTCAAGTTTCTTGAAGGATGTTAATGTTTCAAGGCATAGAATTCTGAGGTTGAGGAGACGGGGCAAGATGGCGACGGCATAGGTGAACTTGTGAGATTCTCTGAACGGACCAAGACTGCAAACTGCTGAATAGACAGACTGTAAAACAGAGGGAAAAGTGAACAAAACCAGAAGACCCTCATAAGGAAGAACAGGTCATTGCAGAAGAGAAATAAAAGCAACCCCACCCTCCCTCAAAAACAGAATTGAAGAGGGGGAGGGAAAGGGGTAAAGGGAGAAAAATCTACAGAAATGAAGAAAAACCAAAAGAAGAGTATGGGTCTCTCCCAGACGCCTGGGAGAGCAGACACTG
>NW_006963898.1:0-422 GCF_000164805.1 Carlito syrichta
GTGTCCCTGCTTTCCTGTCCCCTACCACCATGTTCCCCTCTCTAGAGGGAAACCTATATTGTCTGCTTCTAAGTATTTCAATACTCCAAAAAGCCTAACACAAAGTGTACTATTTTGAATGAAAATGCATTAACCCAGTGTTGTAATTTTACTTCACTCACAGAAAAATCCAATTGGCAATTTTTCATAACTTTAACAAATTAAAAACAAAGGGAGAAAATACTACTGGACAAAGTAAAGGGAGGTTTTAGAAATAAACAATTTTAGACTCCTAATGCAAGTTACATTAAAGTCCAGTTTACTATAACATATCATTGCTATCCACTACAACTGTCATTTCTCAGGAGGCACTGAATAATTTTAAGCACAGGAGTCATTTGTGATCATACATATGATCTTTTCTCTCTTTTTTTGAGCTGGAA
>NW_006963899.1:0-318 GCF_000164805.1 Carlito syrichta
TCAATTGGCTAGATAGTTGGTTATCTGGATAATTCAGCTAGTTAAGAGAACTGGCTAGCCAACTTTCAAGGTAGTTAACTAGATAGTTAAGTCAGCTAGATAGCTACCTGGCTAGCTAGTGATTACAGTGTGTTAAGTCAGCTGGCTAGCCAACAGGCTAGCTGGTTAAGACAGTTAGTTTAGTTAGTTGTCTACCCAGCTGACTGCATAGGTAGCTAGCTAGATAATTCAGCATGATAGCCAGTAGGCTAGCTGTTAAATGCTCCTAGTTAATTCAGCTTGCTAGCCTGCTACCTAGGTAGTTAGCAAGATAGTTAA
>NW_006963900.1:0-717 GCF_000164805.1 Carlito syrichta
AACCCAGATTAAATCCTCCCTCATAGCTTTAATTTAAAATAAATTTTAAATCCACATTTTATTACATCTATTGACTTTATGTTGTTGCTATCAATATTAATGCTGTCACTTGAAGTCAAAATTGTCAGCATTAATGTCAAAGTAAACATCAACAAAGGGTGTCATTTACTAGCATTCAAATTAGCAGAGAAATAGTGACATGTTGCCATATGATAGACAGGCATTTGAATACCATAAGGATATGTAAGTCTCGTTGGTGTGAGCTTAAAACCAATTCAATTTTTAGTGGAAATTATTGTTTGAAGTTCCTGAATTTATATTTGGCAAATGCAAGCAAGACCTGAGGTCCATAGACTAAAACTGAGACAAGATAAAGAAATAAAAACTTACAAGTAGAAAAAAAACCAAGTAATTAATATGGCAGCTCTATTATTGCCCACTACAGTCAACAGCTCTGAAAAAATCTATTGAACATTTTTTAACTGTGCATTTCATTAGAAATTTTCATTTTTTAAAATGAAATAAAAAGTGAATGAAATTTTTAAGGTTTTCTTTATTTGTATATTTTTAACGTTTTAAATTTGGGGCTATGTACGCAGGTTTGTTACATGGGTGTGTTGTTGATGGTGAGATTTGAGCTTCTAACTGAGCATGGTGATCATGGGCACCCCATGGAATAGTTTTGGAATTTTTCCCCCCCTTCTCTCCCTTACCCCC
>NW_006963901.1:0-4172 GCF_000164805.1 Carlito syrichta
ACTTGGTCACTTAAGTATTTAGTCAGATGGCTAGCCAGTGACTTAAATAGCTACCTACCTGCATAGCCTGCTGGCTTGCCAGATGACTTAACTAACTAGCTACGTAGATAACTTGCATGCCAGTCAGCTGATTTAACTAATTGACTTAACTAGCTATCCAGAAAGCTAGCCCACTGACTTATCTAACTGAATTAAATAGCTAGTCAGCTGACTTAACTAGCTGACATAACTCGCTAGATACCTAGCTAGCCAGCTGATTTAACTAGCTGTTTTAAGTAGTTAGCTATCTAGATAATGATCATATAGCTAGCTGACTTAACTAGCTGGATAGCTGACTTATCTAGCTGATTTAACTAGCTAGCTCTCTAGCTATCCAGCTGAGTTAACCAGCTCAAATAACTAGCGAGCCAGCTGGCAGCCCATCTGATCTAACTTGCTTTTTAACTAGCTAACAAACTGGATAGACAGCTGACTTAATATGCTGACTTAACTAGCTACTCAACTGGTTAGGCAGCACACTAACTACTGGCCAGCTGGCTAGCCAATTGATTTAATTGCCTAGCTACCTACCTAGCCAGCATCCTTGCCAGCTGACTTAACTAGCTGACTTAAATAAGAAGATAGCTGGCTAGTGAGCACACTGAAGTAGCTATCTACCTACCTTGACAGCTGAATAGCCTGCTGAATTAACTAGCTGACATAACTAGATAACATGATGGCTAGCCAGCTGACATAACAAGCTACCTACCTACATAGACCACTTATTAGCCAGCTTACTTAACTACATAGCTAATCTGCTGAGCAGTTAACTTACTTACCTAGGTGACTTAACTAGCTAACCAGTTGGCTGACCATCTGACTTAACAAGATAGATATCCTTATAGGCATCTGGCTACCAAGCTGACTTAACTAACTGACATAACTAGCTAACGAGTTTACTTAACTAGCTGACTTAACTAGCTAGCTACCTAGGTAGCCAGCTGACTTAACTAGCTGAAATAATTAGGTAGCTAGCTATCCAGCAAGCTGGCTGGCCTGATGATTTATCTAGCTGACTTTACCAGCTAGCCAGATGGCTATCAGCTGACTTAACTAGCTGACTCAACTAGATAGCCAGCTGGCTGGCCAGCTGAATAAATTAGCTGACTTAACAGGCTAGTCAGCAGGGTAGCCAGCTGATTTAACTAGCTAGCTACCTCACTAACCAGCTGGGAAGCAAGCTGAATTAAGTAGCTAACTTAACTAGCTAGCCAGCAGGACAGGCAGCTGACTTAACTAGCTTGCTATCTAGCTAGACAGCTGGATAGCCAGCTGACTTAATTAGTTTACTTAACCCGCAAGCCACCTGGCTATCAAGCTGACTCAACTAGCTGACTTAACTAGTTAGCCAGCTGGCTAGCCATCTGACTTAGCTAGCTCTCTACATAGCTAGCTAGCTGACTAGCCAGCTGACTTAACGAGCTGACTTAACTAGCTCACCAGCTGGCTAGCCAAATGAGTTAACTGGCTCACTACATAGCTAGCAAGCTGGCTAGTCAGATGACTAAACTAGCTGACTTAAATAGCTGGCTGCTTGCTGGTCAGCTGAATAAACTAGCTTGCTATATAGCAATCCAGCTGCCTAGCCAGCTGACTTAACTAGGTGACTCAACTATCTAGCCAGTGGGCTAAACATCTGACTTAACTATCTAGCGACCTAGCTAGCCAGGTGTCTAGGCAGCTGACTTAACTAGGAGTCTTAAGTAGCTAGCCAGCTGGTTAGCAGGCTTACATAGCTACCTAGCTAGCCAACTAGATAGCCAGCTGTCTTAACTAGCTAACTACCTAGGTAGCCCGCTAGTTTGCCAGCTAACATAACTACCCAGCTACCTAGCTAACCAGCTGGATAGTGAGCCGATTTAACTAGGTTACTTGACTAGCTAGCTAACTAGCTAGCCAGCTGACTTAACTAGCTAGCTACCCAGCTAGGCAACTGGCTAGCCAGCTGACTTAAATCTCTGACTTTACTAGATAGCAAGCTGACTTAACTAGCTTACTTAACCAGCTATCTGCCTAGCTAGACAGCTGGGTTAACTAGCTGTCTTAACCATCTAGCTACCTAGCTAGCTATCTAGCTAGCCAGCTGCCATAACTAGCAGGCTTAACTAGTTACCAACTGACATAACTAGATTACATATATAGCTAGGTTCCTAGTAAGCCAGCTGACTTTACTAGCTGAAATAACTAGCTGGCCAGATGCCTAGTCATCTAACTTAACTAGATTTTTAACTAGATAACCAGCTGGATAGCCAACTGACTTAATGAGTTGACTTAACTACCTGGCCTGCTTGTTGCCAGCTGACTTAACTAACTGACTTAACCAGCTACTCAGCTGGCTACACATCTGACTTAACTAGCTGGCTACCTATCTACTCAGCTGGCTAGCCAGCTGACTTACCATGCTGAATTAAGATAGCAAGCTGGCTAGGCAGCTAACTAATCTAACTAGCTACCTACCAAGCCAGCATGCTGGTCACCTGACTTACCTAGGTGAATTGAACAGCTAGCCTGCTGGCTAGTAAGCTGACTTATCTAGCTATCTACCTACCCACCCAGCTAGCTACATGGATGACTAAACTAGATGATTTAACCAGCTAGCCAGTTGGCTATCCAGCTGATTAACTCGCAGACATCACTAGCTAGGAAGGTAGCTATCTAGCTGAGTTAACCAGCTAACTACCTACCTTGCCAGTTGACTACGCACCTCTCTTAATTACCTGAATTTACCAGCTAGAAAGCTGCCTAGCCAACTGATGGAAATAGCTCACTACCTAGCTAGCCAGCTGGCTAGCCAACTTACTTAACAAGCTGGCTTAACTAGTTAGCTACCTAGCTAGCCAGCTGATTTAATACTTAACTCACTAACTAGCTACTTAGTTAGCTGACTGACATAAATTGTAAGCTATCCAAATAACTATCTAACAAGTTCACTGAAATAGTTAGCTGTCTAGTTAGAAAGTTGACTTATCCAGCTAGCTAACTAGTTAGCTTACACGTTATCTAACGTGCTAGCTAGCTAACTTAATCATCTGACTTAACTCGTTATTTAATGAGCTAGCTAGCTGACTCAACCACTGACGTAACTCTTTAGCTAACTAGCTAGATAGCTGACTCATCCAGCTGACTTAACTCGTTAGCTAAAATTCTAACTAGCGTACTCAAGCACGTGACTCAACCCGTTTGCTAACTAGCTAGTTAGCTGACTCAATTAGCTGACTTAACCTGTTAGTTAACTAACTAACTACCTGACTCATCCTTCTGACTTAACCCATTAGCTAACTAGCTAGCTAGCTGTCTTAACCAGCTGAATAAATTAGAAAGCTGACTTAACTAACTGACTTAGCTAGGTGTCTTAACGAGTTTACTACCTGACAACTTGCCGACTTAACTCAGCTAGCTGACTTAACAACCTGAATTCAATATTTAGCTATTTAATGAGCTGAATATCAAGCTGATTTAATAAATATCTATCTAGTTAGGCAGTATAATTAAGTAGCTGACTTAAATAGGTAACTAGTGAGCTAGCTGACTTAGCAATCTGACTTAGCTAGCTACCTTGTTAGCTAGCTGACTTAGACAGCTGACTTAACTAGTTGGCTAACGAGGTAGCTAGCTGACTTAACGAATGTTTAATGTGTTAGCTTACTGCTTTAACTAGTTATTAAATGGGTTAATTAACTTTCTTAACTAGTTGGTTAACGCGTTACCTGGGTGACTTAACTTGCTGGCTGACGATCAACCGACTATTTACCTGGTTAAACACATTGGCTGACTACTAGGCCAACTTGTTAGCTGGCTTAACAAGTCGACAGAAGCATCGGCCGTCTATTTAGCTGGGGTTAGCTAGCTGACTAACATGTTGGCCCACTAGCTAGCTTGCTTAACCAGTTGGCTGACTGTTTTACTGACCCAATTAGTGACATGACTAACTGCCCAACTAATTATCTGGTCTAACTATTTGGCCTACTAGTTAGCTGACCTAACTTGGCTGAAAAATGGGCCAAATAGTTGGCTGATTGGCTAGCTTAGTTAACTACTTGGCCATCTAGTCCATCTACCAGTGGGCTAACTTAACTAGTCGGTCGGCGAGTGAGCCAACTGGTCAGCTGAATCAAATAGTTGGCTGTAAAATG
>NW_006963902.1:0-717 GCF_000164805.1 Carlito syrichta
CTGCATTTTTGTACACATTATTTTGGAATCCACATGGACAAGGAAATTCAGGGCATCTTGCTTAGAACGGAAAGGGAATCCAGTTCTTGGAGTTCTCAATCGCCTATATCTACAAAGTCTCTTGATAAGGTTTAAACAGCAATCTGGGCTTCCATTTCGCCACATTTTTAGTGTGTCTTTTGAAATAGGACCAGGAATCTTGGGTTTCAATTCCTCAAGAACTTTATGTTAGTGTTTCTCTTGATATCCAAGCAACTGGAATTCTAGGTCACCAGGAAATATCTTGGCATCTTGCTGAGAATGATGCAGGAATTTCAGTAATGGGAGTCCTCATATACAAAACACTACACACCTGTTGCTACAGAAGAATAAGGATTCTTGGTTACACGAGGACTCCATTCGAAAAACGTACAGACTGTCTTGCTAAGAGGTAACCACCATTCAGGTTTTGGGAGTAGGAATCTGGATAATGGGAGTCCTCATATACAGGAACCTGCATTGTCTATAGCAAAAGGAGAATAAGAAATCTGGTTTTCACGTGTCCTCCATCCCAATAAAACTTCAGGGTTTCTATCTAACAGCTAAACACGAATTTGGGTTTCTGAAAAATAAGCTGGGGAAATGAAATGCTCATATACAGGCAAATGCACTGACTGTTCCTAAGAAAGAATAAAGAATGTGGGTGACATGTTTTCTCAATCTCCAAAAATATATGGC
>NW_006963903.1:0-1071 GCF_000164805.1 Carlito syrichta
GCCCCTGTACCTGGGAGAGCCCTAGCCCTTGGGGAAAAGCTCCTGACCATGAGAAAGAGACACTCAACCTAAGAGACAGCCCTGCACTTGAAGAAGTGTCCCGGCACATCATGGAGAACCCCTGCACCTGAGGGAGAGCCCCCACTCCTGAGAAAGAGCCATGCATCTGAGAAAGATCCCTAAACCTGAGACTGAGCCCTGCAACTGAGGAAGAAGAACCCCTGCCCCTGAGAAACAGTTCAGTATGTGACTTTCCTATACCTGGGAAAGAGCCTGTGCCTGATGAAGAGCCCCTGTGCTGCAAGAGCCCCTTCACATGGAGTAGATCCCTGCACCTGAAGAAATACCCCTGCATATGAGGGAGCTTCCCTGCATCTGAGGAAAAACCTGGCACCTTATGAAGAATTCTGAACCTCAAGGAGTCCTGCACCTGAGGAAAAGCCATGCACCTGGGAGAGAGCCCCTGCACCTGGTAGAGAGTCCCTTCACTGAAGTAACAGGCTTGCACCAGAACAAGAGTCCCTGTACTTAAGAGAGGCATTCTACTATGAGAAAATGACGGATGGTACTGGGAAACTACGGGGGGGAGGGGGATGGGATTAACAGTAGCAAATATCTGTCGGGGGATGGGAAAACACTTCTTATCTACAGGGTGCCTGAATGAAACGTCATTGTACACCTACCCTTAACTGTACCCCACAAAACCATAATAAAAACTACTGATTAATGAAAAAAAAAAAAAAAAAGAGAGGCATTCTGCCACTGAGAAAGAGCCCTGCACCTGAGGAAGAACACTAAATTTTAGGGAGAAGCTTGCACCTAAGTAAGATTTCTGTGCCTTAGAAAGAGCCCTCAACACAATGAAGAGCTCTACAAATGAAAGACTACCTTGCACCTAATTGAGGCGACCAGGACAGAGAGCTCCTACATTTGTGGGAGAGCCCTTCTACCTGAAGGAGAGCCCTGGACCAGAGGAAAAGCTTTAAACCTCAAAAACAGTCCTACACCTGAAGAGAGCTCTGCACTTTGAGTCAGAGTACTGAATGTGATAGGGAGCTCCTACTCCTGAGG
>NW_006963904.1:0-7463 GCF_000164805.1 Carlito syrichta
TAGCATATCTCATAGATATATGAAGTACCAAATCTCACACAAAGGTCTAAGTTCTGTGATTAGTAAAACATCACTTTAATTATTTTGCCATTACATATATATACAATAAAAATTGTGGAACTACTTTCATGTATGAGCCCACATGATTTATTACATTAAAAAGTACTTTCACACTCAAAAACTTTAGAGCACTCGGTATGTGTTAGATGTACCCAAAGTATTTACCCCTCCACATGAGGATGTACCATTTCACAATTCTCGCAAAATCTTTTCCCCATGTCTCACCTAAAGATTTGTTCATGCTGCTTACTCTCTTCCTTTCAAATTATTTTACTTCCCTTCCATTTTTTTTTTAACATTTTCTCTAATATCATAGTGCTGGTCATTACTCCACTTATATGTCCACCCACAGGGTTATCCAGTCTCCCCTAGGGTGGCCAGTTTTTACTTTAGTTTTTTCCATGATGCTGTACCAAGATCCAAAATATGCCTTGTGTAAGCGAAGGAAGCAAGCCCTTTGAAAGATTTTTGTTCCCATTGCATCAATGCAATTCAATAGCTAAATAAATATCTTATACATTTTTTAAATATCTAAGAAAGAACAGATTGGTTAGGCTTTTAAGAATGGAACTGAGGTTGGACGTGGTGGCTCAAGCCTGTAATCCAAGCACTGTGGGAGGCCAAGGTGAGGGGATTGCCTGAGCCCACTGGTTCAAGACCAGCCCGGGCAACTTGGTGAGACCTCATTTCTACAATAAATAAAAAAATTAGCCAGGCGTGGCAGTGCACGCCTTTAATTCTGGCCATTTGGAAGGCTGAGCCCTGCAGGTCGACACTGGGGTGGCCGTGAGCATGCCACTGCACTTCAGCCTGGGTGATGGAGTGACTCCAACTCGGGGAAAAAAATATGGAACTGAGATAAAGAATAAGGCTAAATAGACATATTCAGACTTCATAAACCACATTTGATGTGTCTGATAGAAATCTCATGTTCAAACAGATTGGGCTGAGGGCATGCTCTAAAACCCATCGTGTGTTTTAGTTATATGTGCAACATGGTGAATGCTTTTAAAGCATGGTGTATTTGTGCAGAGAACTGCAAGAACCCCAGCTGAAAATCCTACCCTTGTCATGGAACCTTCAATGTCAGCTTCTCAAGGTGAATGGAAGATCGAGCAGCCCCAGAAGATGCCTTTAGTTTTCTAGGCAGATTTTGTTGAATGTTCTTCATTCCATGAATATGAGCACATGTAATCCTCCATATTGCAACAGTAGCAATTACTGTCTCTATAGGCTCCTGGTAAACAAGAATGCATTTTAACCAACTTTTAGTTCATTGTGATGTCTTGTTTGTTGATTTTTACCCACAGAATTGTGTTTATACCAGAGTGTAGCAATCTGTGGCATGTGTGCAAAATCTCTGTCTTGTGACTGAAATATTTTCACAACCTTTGTATGCCCTATAGGAAGCAGTCAGTCCATGTTTTGCAAGACTCTGGAATTAGGACTAACACTGCTCTGCTCTAGAAAAGTACAAGAATCACAGCCTTCTCATCAATGTAACTGGACAACCAAAATGTGAACCAATAAGTATCTTGAAAATAATATTTAACTTCCATTATTTATGAAAAAATTAATGCTTTTAGATTATAAAATATTTCATAAACATAGAAAAGCAGAAAGAAAATATTATCTACCTTCTCATCAAAGGCAAACGTCAACATTATGCAAATGTAGACGTTCTTGTCTTCATTTAATTAATTTAATTTTTTGACTCAGAGTCTCACTCTGTCACCAAGGCTAGAATGCAATGGCATCATCAAAGCTCACCACAGTCTCCAACTCCTGGGCTCAGGCAATCCTTCTGCCTCAGGATCTTGAATAGCTGGGACTACAGGCACATGCCACATACCTGGCTAATTTTTGTGAATTTTTGTGGAGATGAGGTCTCACTATAATGCCTAGGCTGGCCTTGAACTCCTGGGCTCAAGTGATCCTCCTGCCTAAGCTTCCCAAAGCGCTATAAATACAGGTATGAGGCACCATGCCCAACCCTAGTCTTCATTTTAAAGAGACTGTTATTTTGGTTCATTTTTTTGTTATGAATATACTCTGCAATGAAAATAATAATTTAATGAACATTTAGTATGTGCCAGATATTCTGTCAACTGATTTTTATATTTGTCTGTTTCAAGCTTCAGAATAACCCTAGAAAGTGGTTACTCAGAGCTAATAGTTTTGTTTTGCAATTAAGAAACTGAGGTTCAACATTAGAGTAACTTGCCCTAGATACATAACTATTAAGTGATATAACCTTCTTTCCAACCTTTGTCTTTCTGATAACAATTCCATGCTTTACTCCTATGATATGCTTAATGCACATTTTATATTGTGTTCTAACCACTGAGTTTCTACATTTTAACTCAAAAAAATTACATTATTAAAATGGTGTTCAATAAATGTTGAATAACTGAGTGTATTTTTTTAAGAGGAGAAAGGAGTAATTTTAATTTCCAGGAAAGAAGTGAGCACACTAAAAATTGGAGGTGCATAATAAGTACTTGTTTAAGCTTCTGCTGTGATGATTATACTAAAATAAACTTGCTAGGTCTGATTACATATGAAGTAGAATGTCTTCCTATTTAACAATAGAGTATCTTCTAGGGTAGGCTTATTCTTTCCATACTGAGAGATCTCCACATACAATTAAGAGATCCTTAGCACCATCTGACGCTTTGCTGTCTGGAAATAGAGAATTAGGAGATTATATTTTGGTGTCCTCCACTAACGTTTACTTCTTCCTCGATTCTGCACAAGTGACATGGCCTAATTAGAAAAAGAACTGTGTGAGTCAGGAGATGTGGCTTCTCCATCAAATTGTGTCACCAGGTAGCTAGTAAAATTAAATTTGTAAACTTCACAATTAAATTGTTTATTTCTGGTGCTTTCTATGACTGAGGTGTGTGTTCTTTAGACAATCTCTAAAATACCTTCAGCTCAGAGGTTTCATTAAGAAGAATCATTTAAAGTCTTTCTATCATTGTATTAGTCTACTTCAGCTGCTATAACAAATTACCACAGACTGTTTAATTTAAACAACAAAAGATTTTATTTTTTTCCTAGTTCTAGAGGCTGGAAGTCCAAATCAAAGGTGTCAGCAGGGTTGATTTCTTCTGAGGGCCTCTCTCTTGGCTTGCAGATGACCATCTTCTCCCTAAACCTTCATATGGTCTTCCCATTGTGCATTTCTATAACCTAATCTCCTCCACTTATAAGGCCACCAGTCATATTGGATTAGGGTCTATCCCCAATAGCATCATTTTTGCTTAACCATCTCTTTAATTAGCCTATTTCCAAAAACAGTTATATTTTGAGGTAGTGTGGGATAGGGATTCAACACTTGAATTTGGGGGAGAAAGGGACACAAATGAGCCCATAACAATTACTTAGGATCTGTAGAACACTTAAAATTCTAGTGTCAGCAGCTGTAAGACCCTCTCAGCCCTCCCCTGACTGTGGTCATCACCTTTGCAAAATAAAACTAAAAACAAAAGGTAGGATTGTAAGTTCCATGGGATAGTCAGAAATGCAGATCATTCTATCCTTCTACTTGGCCATTCTCACTCTGATTCACCAATTCTGAGGGTTCCAACAGGCTGCTGGAACTTGAGGTATTCTATCTATATGTCAGGCAATGAAAGAAAGAAGGAAGAGAAAACAAAAGGGATATTTCTCTCAACTGAGTCAGCTCTCTTTAAAAAGCCTCCCAGCAAGACCAATTCAATGCTTTGGCCATGCCATGCCTCATGGGCTTGACTTAGTCACCTCACCACATATATCAGTAAGAGAAGTTGGGTAATGTAGTCATCCAGTTGGACACATGGCTGCCTCAAATAAGTGTTCCTGTACCAAGAAATGTAAACACAAAGGATTTTTGATAGGTAACTAGGAATCTCTGCCATAATCTCTTTGAATAATAAAGGTCTAGTAAATGGAAGTTCTCATGTAAGAAGTAATGCAATTTCTTTCTCAGTGTCACCATTATAATGATGCACTAGACTTTTGCTATCCAATATGGTAGCCACTGGCTATGTGTGACTATTGAACATCTAAGGTAAGTAAGACTAGTACAAATTGAGATGCATTTTAAGACTAAAATGCATACTAGATTTTGAAGACAATATATAAAAGTAAAAACACTTTATACAAGAATAATTCTTATGCAATCATTTAAATTCTTATTGCATGCTTCAATTACATTTGCATGCATTGAATTAAATAACCATGCATTAAAATTTAAGTCAATCTGCACTTTTTTTAGTTTTTTAAAATACGGCTACCAGAATATTTTAATGTATAATGTAGCATGAATTGCATTTCTAGTAGACAGATTTGATCTAGCCAGGGATCTCCAAATGGGGGACCAGTCTGTGGCCTTTTAGGAACCAAGACACACAGTAGGAGATTAGCAGTGGGCAAAGGAGCAAAGCTTCATCCATCTTTGCAGCTGCTTTCTATTGCTCACATTACTGCCTGAGTTCTGCCTACTGTCAAATCAGCAGCTACATTAGATGGTCATAGGAGTGCAAACCTGTTGTAAACTGCAAATGCGAGGGATATAGATTGCATGTTTTTTATGAGAATCTAATACCTGATGATCTGAGGTGAAGCTAAGGTGGTGATGCTAGCACTGGAGAGTGGCTGCAAATACAGATTAACATTAGCAGTGAGATTTGACTGCATATCCTCCCTACTGCCCATGGCAAATTTATCTTCCATGAAACTGGTTCCTGATGCCAAAAAGGTTGGAGATTGTTGATATAAGCTATCACTCCAAATGCAAGTATTCTAGTAACAGATTTTATTTTATTTTTATTTTAAAATACCTAATTGACTAATAATGATTGTATATATATTCAAGGTGTACAACGTGATTATTTGATACATGTATACATTTTGTAAAGTTACCACAATCAAATTAATTAATAGACCCATCACAATCCATGCTATACATTAGATCCCCAGAATTTAGTCACTTTATAATTGAAAGTTTGTACCCTTTAATCAATAGCTCTCTATTCCTCTCACCCTCTGATATAACTTGGATGATTGTCCCCTCCAAATCTCATGTTGAAATGTGATCTCCAAAAAGCAGGAAAATGACATGAACAGAAATCTCTCAAAAGAAGATATACAAATGCCAAGAAACAGATGAAAAAAATGCTCAACATCACTAATCATCAGAGAAATGCAAATTTTAAAACCAAAATGAAATACTACCTTACACCAGTCAGAATGGCCGTTATTAAAAATTCAAAAAACAACAGATGCTGGCACAGATGCAGTGAAAAGGGAACACTTTAAGTGTCCGTGTAAATTTTTACAACCTCTATGGGAATCAGTATAGATACTTCTGAAAGAAATAAAAGTAGATCTATAATTTAATCCAGCAATTCCATTTTTAGGTATCTATCCAAAGGAACAGAGGTTCTTGTATAAAAAAGACACCTGCACTTGCATATTCATTGCCCCACAAGTCACAATTAACAGTTGTGGAATCAACCTAAATGCTCATCAGTTGATCAATGGATAATGAAAAATGTGATATAAATATATATAGGTATATATATTATATATACATATATATATAATGAAATACTATTCAGTTGTCAAAAGAGAATGAAATAGTTTTTTACAGTAACTATAATGGAATTGGAGAACATCATCCAAAGTGAACTAACACAGAAACAGAAAACCAAATACCACGTGTTCTCACTTATAAATGGGAACTAAACTAAGGATATGCAAAGGCATAGAGAATGGTATAACAAACACTGGAGAGTCATAAGGGGGAGAAGGGAATGTGATGGAGGGACAAAAAACATCACCCATCATGTACAGTGAGCACAGGTGAGAGTGGTGGGTACACTTAATGTTCACAGTAATTTCCCACTATAAAAGGCAACAGTGTACCCAAAACTATTTGTATCACCTAAAACTATTGAAATAAAGCAATAATAATAATAGTAATAATAATAATAATAATTTTTAAAAAGAAATATAATCCCCAGTGTTGGAGGTGAGGCCTAGTGGGAAGTGATTGGATTATGGGGTGGAGCCCTCACAAATGGCTTGGTGCCATTCTTGCTGAAACGAGTGAGTTCTCACTCTATTAGATCACACAAGAGCTGGTTGTTTAAAAAAGACTGCCATTGCCTTCTCTCACTTGCTTGCTTACTCTCTAAGGTGACTCATCTGCTCCCTCTTTGGCTTCTGCTAAGACTGTACACTTCCACATCAGAAACTGAAGCTAATGCCATGTAGCTCATAAGCCAAACAAACCTCTTTTCTTAATAAATTACTCAGTCTCAGGTTATTCCTTTATATTATGCAAAATGGACTATAGCACCATCCAACCCTGGGAAATGACCATTCTACTCTCTGCTTTTTTGAGCTTGACTTTGAGATACCACCTATTTCTCTTTCTGTTTCTGGCTTACTTCACTTAACATAAGGCTCTGCAGTTCATTCTTGTATTCATGCCACAAGTGGCAGGATTTCCCTCCTTTATTCAACTATAGATATATTATTTTCTTTATCTATTCATCTACTGAGAGACACAGGTAGTTTTCCTGTCTTGGCTATTGTGAATAATGTTGCAATGAACATGGGTGTACAGATATCGCTGAGATATTGATTTCATTTTTTTTAAGTTGGAGTCTCACCCTTGTCACCCAGGCTGGAGTGCAGTGACACACTCACAGCCACCACAACCTCGACCTGCTGTGCCTAGGCAATCATCCGCCTCAAACTCCCACGTAGTTGGAACTACAGACACATGCCACCATGCCTGGATAGTTTTGTGATTTTTGTAGAGATGAAATCTCACCAAGTTGCCCAGGCTGGTCTTGAAGCCCTGGGCTCAGGCAGTCTTCTAGCTTCAGCCCCCCCAAAGTTCTGGGAATACAGTTGAGCCGCCATGCCCAGCCTTGATTTCAGTTTTTAAGATATACGCCCAGAAGTGGAAATGCTGAATTAGATGATAGGTATATTTTTTAAGTTTTTGTGAAAAAATTCATATTGGTTTCCACAATAGCTGTACCAATTTATATTCCCACCAAGAATATACAAGGCTTCCCTTTTCTCTACATTCTTGCTAATGCTTGTTATCTCATGTATTTTTAATAATAGCCATTTTAAGAGATATGAGGTGATATCTCATTGTGTTTTAGATTTGCATTTCTCAAATGATTAGCAATGTCGAACCTTCTTTCATACACCTGTTGCCCATTTGTATGTCTTCTTTGAAGAATCTCTATCCAGGTCCTTTACCTATTTTTAAATTTGATTAGTAGTGATTTTTGGTTTTGTTTCTGTTTTTTTTTAATTCTATGAGTTCTTTGTCTATTTTGGATATTTAATCTTTTATCAGATACATATTTCATAAGTATTTGCTCCCATTC
>NW_006963905.1:0-738 GCF_000164805.1 Carlito syrichta
GAGTTCTTCCAGGTATGTTCTCTACAGGGTATTCACCGGGTCACAGCGTAGGTCAATATCTTGTCCCTTTAGAAACCACCACACACTTTTCCAAATGTGTTGCTCTACTTTTCAGTACACATGCAGTGTAGAAGCATTTATTTTTTGTCAAATCCTTACGATCCTCTGTTACTGTTAGTTTAGTTAATGATGGCCACTCTTAGAGGGAGTATGTGGTGTTTCAAATTGGTCACATTTGCATTTTTTTGATGATGAGTTAGGCTGAGCAGTTTTCATGTGTCTGCTGGCTGTACATATCTCTTATAATGAAAAGTTTCCAATCACGTATTTTGTACATTTTTCAAAGGAAATGTTTGTCTGATTTTTCTGAGTGTTTGAGTTTCTTTTAGATCATAGATGTTATGCTCTTTTACAGATATACAGGTGGAGAATCGTTTTTCCCATTCTATTGTCTGTATTCCTGCTCTTCTGGTGTTTCTTTTGTTTTGCAGAAGTATATTTATTTCATGAGATCCCACTTGTCTAACTTACTTCTTACAGCATGGGTATTTAGTGTTCTGAAGAGGAATTAATTTCCGGTTCCAGTTTCAATAATTGTGTCTCCTGTGTTTTCTAAGATTATTATAATCTGGTGTTTTACTTTTACGTCTTAGATCCATTTAGAGTTAATGTGTATGATTATGGTTAGATTCCTGTTTCAACCTTGTGCATGTTCTCAGCCTTTTCCCAGCACCATTT
>NW_006963906.1:0-8189 GCF_000164805.1 Carlito syrichta
TGGCATCTGTCCTGTATGCTTTTCTGGGCACCCTCAGGCACATGGGGACTTACTTTTGTGAGTTTTGAAGGCCACGTATACCATCGCGACCAGCGCGTTTTGGCCTTCAAGGAGGAAGACGTCCCAGAGCCGCAGCGTTAGATGGAAAGGGGTCTGTGGGAACAGCAGGTATGGGAGGACCTTGCCCTTCCAGGCTGGGGGCCAGTGGCCTGAGCAGGGCCCCCTCTCCGTGAGAAGAGCCCCCCACAAGCCTGGGTCGCACAAAGGCCCTTGCCACCTCAAATGGGGTCTGTTTTCATGTAGGTAAGAGGTCCCGGGCACAGGGGCCATCCCTCCATGGCAGGACTGGACTGGGCCTGGCTCAACTGAGCTCTGGGTTCTGGCTGGGGTTCAGACCTCATGGTTTGGTCTCCTCTCAGCAGGGATGTAGTTCCTAGAGAAAGACGCTTCCCAAGGACTCGGGGCTTCCCTGGGGTGACCCTGGTGAATGTCTCCTGGCCACTGAGCCTAAGCCTGGTCTCTGCCATGGGACTCCTTTCATCGGCAGGACCTGTCTTACATTTTCTGCAGGGACGTGCACGTGCCTCCTGCGGGTGGGGAGAGCTGGGGAGCCTCCTGGGGGTGGGGAGAGCTGGGGGAGTTGGGACTATTGGGGCAGGATGTTCCCCGGCCAGGTGTCTTCCTGGGCCTCCTTACCCCATCAGCAAAACACTTGATCAGCCAGGGCATGGTCGCCATCCATACGCAAAAGCCTTTCTTGTCCTGATGGAGAGAGCAGATGTGCTCAGTGCCCTCGAGCTGCACTAAAAGCCTCCTCATTCCTGGGCCCTCTACAGACTCTTTCCCAAAGGGCAGAGCTGGGCAATGCCCCAAACCTGCCCTCGCAGGCACACGCATGGAAACCTTTCCTCAGCCCCCCCCCCAAACAGGAACTCAGCCCAGTTCCAAAGCCACTGTCCCCTGCAAGGAAAGACACGGAAATCAAAGTCTTAACACCTGGAGAACTCCACGTGGTCCCTGGCCAGGCCCTAGCTGGGTCTTGGCTTCTCCTCAGCTCCATGAGGGGCTTTGGCCTCCCCTCTCCCTGACCCATGGGCCACTGTGGAAGAGCTAAGGGGACCGTCCACTCACCAAGTGCTTTGTGACCTGTGGGAGACCCCTTCTGAGAACTTGCTCCTGATGGTCGAGGAGCCTCTGGACCCCGGGACAGCCTTCCGTATAGAAATCTGGGAAACCCCCATCGCCCAGGACATCAGCGCCTTCTCCTGGGCGGTAGGAGCTATCAACTGGAAAAGCTGGCAGCGGCAGGGTCCCCAGACCCCGATGCCTCCACCCCAGCACCCGCCGTCCATGTAGCCTAACATGTGGCCCCAGTCCTAGAAGGGTCAGGACCATCCCTGAGCCTGCCTGGACATGCTGCCCAGGGCATCCTCGACTGAGGCTTCAGGAGGGCAGGCCTGTGTCGAGGCCCTCGGTGAGGGCCAAGGGAGTGGAGACCAGGTTGGGAGGCTGGGGGGGTTGCAAGGCCATTTCCTGGATATAGGGTCAGGCCAGGGGCACAGGATGGGGCGGCCTGGCCATCTAGACTTGTTCTGGCTGAGGCAGGGGTGTAGGTGGCTGAGAGGGTGACCGACTGGGAGGCAGAAAGACTAGCTGGAAGGTAAGAGTCAGCTGTTGATGTCAGCCAGAGGTTGTGATCTAGGCCACAGAGGGCAGCCTCGGGGAGGCCGTGATGCTCTTGGCTGATTGGGTTGAGAAGTGTGTGACTCGGGTGTGGGTGTCGTGGTTCAGCCCTGGGCTCCTATGGGACCCTCAGCAGGGTACATCCTCCAGTTGGGGATGGGTGGCCCCCTCCAGGGTGTTTTCCATCAGCCAGCCAGTGTGGCTGTTCCCCTTTTTGGCCGGGAGAGGCCCTGGCGCAGCTGTCCACCTACCGTGCAGTGCGTGCTTTGTGTTGCCCATGAGGCGTGTAAGGGCCCAAAAGGCGTCTTCTTCGCCCATGCAGTACAGGAGCATGGCCACAACGTGGGTCATGCCCCTGCAGTAGCCCACCTCCTGCAAGAGCCACACCAGGTGAGATGTCAGCTGAGAGAACTCAGGTCACCTGGGAGAGCAATGTTCACCCGGAGAGCAAAGGTCACTGGAACAGCCCGTCACGGGCTCTGGAGGTTTTGGGGTGCCATCACTGCTCCCCGTCTCCTTACACTGTGCATCAGGCCCGAGTCGGCCGTGCACAGGTCAATTGACAAGGAGCCCCGAGAGACTCAGGCAGCATGCAAAGCTCATGTGGAAGGAAAGGGCACAGGCGAGGACCATTGAGGCCCCCCAGGTGCCAGGTGGGGAATCCTCTGTGCCAGGCTCAGGGCAGCACAAAGGACTGGACCTCCCTGAGGGCTGGCACGTGGGCTGACGGCAACACACAGCACCCTCGGATGACCACTGGCTGCCAGGCACAGGAGGACATTGTGTCCAGACCCCGTGTAGGCAAACTGTGGACATAACTCAGTGACACTCTTGTTGGGAAGGATCTGGAGCGTGGGACTGAGTGGGAGCATCATCTCTGTGCCCCCCTTCCTGTCTGCTAGCCTCTGACGGGTTCGGGCCAAGGGGAATTTGGTCCCTGACAAGTTACTGATAAACTCGACTCTTTCAGGACCCAGACTCAATGTGATGGCAAACACACCGTCCGTCAGGACTTCCCCGTCAAGTCAGTATTTCTGCGAGAGGGGCCTCCTGCAACTCTGCCGGGCTCAAGGGCTTTGGGGCACCACCGTGAGGCAGGCATCAGGCCTGGGTCTGAGTAGGGAGGGCTGGTCCAGGTGAAGCCAGGAGTCACCCTGACCCCCTTCTGCATCAGAACTGGGTGAGAGACCCTCCCCGAGCGTGAGCTTCCGTGACATCAGTGAGCCGGATCACGCTTAGGCCATCCTGACAGGTTACGAATACTGAGTGTGAAGGAAGCCCACACATCCCATGAGCACCCACGCCTGACAACATGGGAGGGAGTGTGGCCTGTGGGCTGTCACTGCCCGGAAATACTCACGGGGTTGTAAGCCGAGTAGGCAAGGAGCACCCAAAATAGCTCTTGTTTCCTAGGAAGGAGAGAAAGAAGTTCTTGTGTGTTTTGTGCTGAGGTTATTTGTTTCATTATAGCCCTGACAATGAATCCAGCTCCAGGTTCAGATGTGTGTCCCACAAGCATGATCTCTTCAGGACACCTAAGTCAGAACACACTTGCAGACAGTTGAATGCAAATATCCCAGATACAATTTAGAAGACCTATTCTTTTCATGCTGGTGCTTTTTTTCCTTTATGTTTGCACATGCAAAATCTAAATTGTTGTTTCTCTCACACACACACACACACACACACACACACACACACACACACACACACACACACACACAAACACAAAAGTCTCCCAAGTCCTCAAGGCATCCCTTCTGCAGTTAACATCGCCCCCTCCAGCAGCCCCTGGCAGTCCTAATCTCGCCTTGGTCCCTGTGGGTCAGCCTTTTCTAGAGTGCTTTGGGGTTAGAAATTTTAGAGAGGTAGCTTTGGGGTCTGGTTTCTTTCCCTTAGCAGACACGTCTCAGATGCATCCCTGCTCCCGTGAGGCCAAAGACCTGGTCTCTTTTCTCAGGGAGTGGGCTTCTGTCCTTAGGGGGCACTCCCATTTCTTTGGCATTTCCCACGTGGAAGGGAACCTCAGCGGCCTCCACACGTTTTCATGCTTATGAATTAAGCAGTGAGTGTGGCATGCAGGCTGTATGTGGACATCTGTGTTCCGATCAGTGGGTGGCTATCGAGGGCACTGTAGGGTCATGTGTGTAGTGTGCATTTAGCTCTATGAGCTGTCGCTCCACTGTCCTCCAGGGTGACTGCCGTTTTGCATTTCCATCCGCCACAGAGGAGAGCTCCTGCGTCTCCAGGTCCTCCTCAGTGTGGGCTGTTGCAATGTTTCCAGGGAAGGGCCCCAGCCCCTGTGGGTCCCTGTTCCAAGGCTGGTCAGTACGTGAGGGCACTTTTCAGCATGCAGCATGCTGTTGTTGGCTTGAGTGTGTCCCCTCGGCAGCCCCCTGGGTTCTCACCTCACAAGCCCCAGCCTGGTCCTGGGCTTGGAGCCCAGTAGGTAGTCGGTTCACAGTACTGTCGGTTTTCTGGTCCAGGAGAGCCCTTGTTGGCTGTGTTGCCCCTCCTCTGTGTGGCCTGGGACCTCTCCATCCCCCTGGGAGACCCCATTCCTTTGGATTTTGCTATTTCCCTGGACCGTGTAACCCTCACAGGCCTTACTTGAGGGTGTTTCCTTTAAATAGAATGATGTTTGGGAGGGTGTGGCTGACGTCACAGTGGATTTCCTTTACCAGCTGGGAGGTCCTCCTCGCCCGCTCCTTCATGCTCTGTGGGGCGGTGCCAAGGGAAGGAAGCAGCGTCAGAACCCAGGAGATCCACTGCACACACAAATGTCATCACACACTCATAACTTCTTCATGGGGAGGGGTTTCTTCTGCAGAAAACTCTGACTGATGTTCAAAGCCAGGGAGGGTCACCTGAACGCAGCTCCCCTAGGGGGCTCACATCACCATGTGCACTCGGTGTAGGATAGACCACCCCCTGGCTTGAGGTTCCTTCCAACTGGAGACCTGCCCCCCGCCCCATTCTGGACTGTGTGTCTCATTCTGCCCAAGGAAGGATGGGCCATACCCGATATATTCCTGGGTTTAGGCTTTTTGCCTCAGCCACTCCCAAAAGGAGACCCCAGACACGGCCTCTCACTGGCGGGGGGATGCCGTTGTATACCCGGCGAGACAACTGTGGAGAGAACACTCTGGTGACACAGGCCGCAGGGCAACCTGAGGTGGGTTGGGGACTGAGGATTCTGGAAGCGTCCAGGCTTTGTCCGTGTGATTCATTAGACGAGACTGGTCCTCTACCTAGGACTCAGCCTCCCCACACACCATGAAAGAATGGACTAGGGCTCAGGGTTGTGAACTCGGATCTGGACCTGTTCCTTCTTTCTGATCGGCGGAAGACACGCTTGCTTCTGACCCACGGGTGGCCCAGACCCTGGTGTCAGATTCCCAGAGAGAGGACCCTTGTCAGCTGAGCAGAAAAGCAGGGGAGCAGGCCTGCCGTCCTGTGTGTGAGGGCCATATGTCGCTGGCTCTCCATGTGCACCTACCTTCTTGCTTCCCTGATATCTCTCCCAGCTGTTGATCATGTGTAGCCATTTTTTAGCCCTCCGTACGTCCCGACGTTTTTGCTACCATAGGAGACACAATGGAATTAGCTGGGCTGCAGGTTCCTGAAATGACCCCTGTGGTCAGGGCCTTGATGGGATGGAATTAGGAGGAGCCAGGGAAGGCAGACCCTGGGGCTCTGACCACGAGGGCCCCGGTGTCCTGGCCTGGTGACTGGAGGACACAGACACCCTGAACCTGGGCTAGCTTCCAGTCTCCAGATGGGGTCCCAGCATCGGTGTGCAGTGTGACCCTTGAACCCAAACCGTGGTGCTTGGTGGTGGGATTGAGGGAAACACACACACACACAAAAGCAACTGCAGGGAGAGAGTGTAGGGGTCAGAGAGAGCAGGAGCCGTGACTTCTCCCACACGCGGTGTGTCATGCCCCGTCACCACTTGGCGTGCCCACAGGCCAACCCTGCCTCAGAGCCATCCCCGCCCGCTGCCCATTCCTGGGTCCGCATCACTTGAAGCAGCGCTGGGACCTTACCTTCGCCTCCTGGGCGCTCTCGGGGGGCAGCGGTGACTCACTGTAAGGCAACCGAAAAGGGCTGAGGACCCAGGCAGGAGGATCCCCCTCCTTGAGTGGTGCCATCCCCACTCCCTTCCCTCCAGGTTTTAGCCCCAGAGACAGATCATGGAAGGGGCGATGGGGGCTCCCTGCAGCTGACACCCAGGAGGGGCCAGGACACACGGCAGAAAGATCTCAGGTCGGGCCGAGGCTGTGTGGGGTCATGGGAGTTGAAGCTGTACCAGGGGGCTCCCCTTCCGTCCTGGAGGAAGCGTCTTCTGCAGAAACCGAGAATATCCAGTCCTGAGATGGGACAGGGCGGGAGCTGGCCCCAAGAGTGGTTCCCAGAAGGTGACTGCATCCTCCAGCAAGGACCGGAAGCCTGGTTTGAACAATGGCCTGGGAACTGCCTAGAGCACTGAGCAGCGCACTGGAGTCTGGCTCCCCATGCCCGTGGCCCTCCCTGTGTATGAGCTCCTGCCTGTGTCTGCACCCGCAGTGGATCTTGCCTGTTCTCTGTCCCCCCTCCCCCATCCTGCCTAGCCCAGAGCATGTGACCATCTAAGCGGCCCTCCTTCGTCCCTCGTCCTGTCAGATCCTCTGAGCAAGACCCTCGCGTCTGCCAACACCACTGCCTTGTCCACTTTCGACCCAGGCTTCTGAGCCCGTCAGGGGCAGGGATGTGAACGAGGGGTACCATCATGGAGCCAAGCCCCGCCTCCCGCTACATCCTCCTTCCACTCATTTTGGGAGCTGCGGCCCGGGGCTGCTGAGGCCATCCCCCCTTCCGTCCTGCCCCAACACACCTCTCCGTCGGCCTTCACCCCCATTTCTGATGGAGTCTGCAGGGAGCAGAGTCACCAAGGGCCCTGTAGACTCGTGGGGATGGATGGACTCCCTCCTGTGTAGGTTCCCAGGTGAGTGCATACCCCGACCCCCACCCACAGACAGTCCTCCCCAGACTGTCGGCCAACCAGAGGCCAGCGTCCCATGGGTGCTTCCCAGAGTTGTCCATCCCACGTGATCCTCCCACCTTACGTCCCCCAGGCTCCTATCCCTCTCCATCCTGTGACCCCTGTAGGGGCAGACTTTAGGCTGCCTCCTGCCACCGGCTCCCACATCCCCTCGGAGCAGCTGACTCGCTTGTCAGCCCCCTTCACCTGTCAGCTCTTCCGCCCACTTCCGTCCCTGAGCTGCCCACTTGGGGACCCACCCATCTTCTCTCCAGGGCCGTGACCCTCGCTGCCCTGCACTCCTCCTCATGGGGTGACTTTGCTTAACCCTGAGCCATCAGCCACCTGCTGGACAAGTCACAGAATAAAACAGGGGCCCCCTCAGCCTGTGGCCAACCCTGTGGATCTGACCAGGACAGGTTCCAGGGGATGGGGTCAGACCCACAGGCTGCCCCTGATCTCATGCTGATGTGAGACAACCCTGATGAGGGCCCATGGGTCTGGCCCAGGTCCCACTTTGTCCCTACCCACTCTTCCAAGTTCTCAGAATAAGCTCCGTAGCTCTGGACTCATGGTTTCCGAGGCTGGCCCTCAGAGGAGCAGGGAGGCGTTTCCACCCCGGGAAGGAGATGGATCCCAACCGGGGAGACGAGCCCTCTCTTTTCTAAAACATTGTCCATCCCCGAGAAGAGCTGGGTGGAGGGCAGAGGACTCACTGCACAACCCCGAGGCGATCTGTCAATGTATGTATGTCCGTGTCTTCGGGCTCCATGTCCCCTTGCAGCCATGCTCGGTGTCCCTGCAACCCAAGTGGGCCAGGTGAACAGTCAGGGTTGGGAGTGGGAACAAGTGTCATGGATGACCCTTCCCTCTTATGTTCCAAGGGATCCTGGGACCCTCTGGCCAGGGTCCGGCTGGAGAGATCACGCTCCACCTCCCTGACGGGAACGGCTGACCCGCACCTGCTCATAATTAGCAAGAATATCCAATCTCTCCTTGGTGGATGGTAGGGTTTGTTCGTTCTCCTCCTCATCCATCCTGCAAGACAAAAATGGCCCTCAGAGTCCACGGCATGCAAAAACGTCCAAGGACACCCTGAGCTGCTCCTGCTGGACTACCAGAGGCTGGGTGAGCCTAGTTCCCCCCAGCCCTGCTGGGAGGGGGGGCTAAGACCCAGTGGCCCTACCCATGCCCGGGCCTCTGGAGTCCCTGTTTCTGTTCCTCAGGGATGGGGTCTTCCCCGAGGACTTGAGAACAAGGGAACCTGGACAGTGAGAGCCACTGTCCCCGAGATGGGTACCCACCTGCCCAGCAGGATGAATGGCGTCCACTAACCAAGAAGGAAGGGCCCTGATGGTTTTGGTACCCGGAGGTCACACGGCCTCAGGGACCACGGGTCTCTGTAGGGTTTGCCTTGCAGGATCCTTCTGGGACCACGAAAATACCGAATGTTTTGCAGGAAACAAGAAAGCTCACGATTGCT
>NW_006963907.1:0-10460 GCF_000164805.1 Carlito syrichta
CCACACTGAGATACCACCTAACTCCAGTCAGAATGGCAATTATCAACAAGTCAAAAAATAACAGTTGCTGGAGAGGGTGTGGTGAAAAGGGAACACTTCTACACTGTTGGTGGGAGTGTAAACTAGTGCAACCTCTGTGGAAAGCAGTGTGGCGATTCCTAAAAGCTCTAAAAATTGACCTTCCATATGACCCTGCAATCCCCCTACTGGGAATATACCCTAAAGAACACAAATCACTCTATAAAAAAGATACCTGCACACGTATGTTTATCGCAGCATTGTTCACAATAGCAAGAACCTGGAAACAACCATGCTGCCCATCAAAAGAGGACTGGATTAAAAAAATGTGGTACATATACACGATGGAATACTACGCAGCCATAAAAAAGAACAAAATCATGAATTTCGCTGCAACCTGGATGGAACTAGAGTCTATAATACTGAGTGACCTCTCACAAAAACAAAAATCCGAATATCATGTTCTCACTCATATAATGGACCTTGAACATCCAATGCAATACTATGAGAAAATGACGGATGGTACTGGGAAACTATGGGGGGGAGGGGGATGGGATTAACAGTAGCAAATATCTGTCGGGGGATGGGAAAACACTTCTTATCTACAGGGTGCCTGAATGAAACGTCATTGTACACCTAACCCTTAACTGTACCCCACAAAACCATAATAAAAAATACTGATTAATGAAAAAACAAACAAACAAACAAAAAAACTCTACCATTTACCATTTATATGCTTCTATGTTCTTGCTTATTCTTTTATAAATAAAAATAATACCAGTCTAAAACCAAACACTTTACATACATCTGTTAGAACACATGGAAATCTCACAAAATTAAATCATTCATTTCCAAATCAATAAAATCAATAAATAAATGTGAATAAAATTCTGTTCTTATATAGTGTGCACACACAAATATACAAATGATGCTGGAAAATTTTTTTAAAAATTCAGAACATAAGAAAACACTATATTCTTAATATGTAAACAGATACTTTTTACCATATTAATGTTCATAAACATTATATTTTTCAAAATCTGTAGGTGTGTCCAGTTAAGCATATCATTAAATTATAAGTATATTTCACTGGAAGGAAAATGTACATACCTGAAATATCACCAAATAGGTGCATTAACTACCACTAAATACTTACAATGGTCAAATTTTCATAGGCATGTAAAGTTGTTTGAATTATTTATGACCACAGTCAATGCTATGTGTTAAAAAAAACCAGTAAAACCACCATGACATTTCACCCAAAAAGTCCAGTTTTTTGCTCAGAAATGTATACATTTGCAAGATGATTCTTCTGATCCAGGTCAAGATAAAATAATCTCAATATGTTTTAATCATGTATTTGTAGTCCGTTTGAGGTTGGTTGGTTATATGATGACTGGTCTAGGAAGGTCTTGACTGGCATGATTCAGCTCTCCTCCATGTGGTCTCTCATATACTATGGGAATAGTCTGGGCTTGTTTTTATTACAGAGACAGATCACTAAAAGAGATAGAAATGAAGCATGCAATGCTTCTTGACCTTGACCTTTTCAGTCTATTAAATGGCAGTATCTATTGTGATGCATTCCATTCAACTGGCAACACAAACCACAAGTTCAACCCAGGTTTAATATGAAGGAATAGAGTCTATCTTTTATGATAGAAGGAGCTGTGAAGTCAAAAAGAAAAGTGGATATACATAGAGAAGGGTAGAAATTGGGGTCATTTATGTAATTCTACCAATTTTGCTTCTCAGAATGCCAACTATCCATAGAATATACAGAGGATCATATATTTGATATAATGTGGTATATTGTAATAAGTTGAAAGTTTCTTTTTCCTTGAAAATGTGCTTATTTGAGAGATACATTCTTTAGTAATCCAATGTAATATTGTAAAAAAACAGACATGATGCAAAACTACTCAAAATTATATTTCCAACCAAATAGACAATAGAAAATTCACTTTAGTTGCAATTGCATTACAGTGTGCAAAGCCTGTATTTTTGTCATTAGAGTCAATAAAGCAATTTATCAATTAATAAGCATTTGTCTGTGTGGATATGGCTTCATGAATTTTAAACATGGTGAGAAATTGCTGTATTACAACTTTAGTCAAACAATAGTTTCCTGCTATTAGCAGTGACAGATTAAAGCTAGCTTTTTAATAATACACATGTCACTTCTTAGTAGTTAATATCTGTAGGTTTAGTGAATTGTCTTACTGCATTTTCTCAAATGTAATTTTAAAAAGAAAAAATATATAAGTTAACATTTCAATTTTATTGAACTCTCAAGCAGGTTCAACCTGTGTCCAGCAAAATATGGCAGTGTTATTCACAGAGCTATTCTCAGTAGGCTGTTTGTATTCTTCTTTCTGGCATAGAATAGATATAATTTAAAAACATACATTACTCAAATAGAACCTGAAATGACCAAAAAATAGAGGAAGAATAGAAGAAAGAATAAATGCAGTGAACAGACAATGGTACAATTATGGTAGATATTAATCTACCTATTGATTATTAATTCAACAAGTGATTATTAATCACTTTAAATGTGAGTGGTATAAATACCATCAAAATAAATTAAATGACAGGTTTTTAAAGAATGAATAAAAACTACAAAACCCAATTATATTTTTCTATAATTTCCTATTTTAAATATTAAAAGCACAGATAGGTTAAAAGTAACCAGCAGGGTAAAATTATACCAGGCTAATACTACTCTAAAGAAAGTTAGACTAGCTGTCTTAGTTTCAGATAAAGTAGAATTCAGAACATTACCATGGATAAAGAGGAACATTAAATCATCATTCTCACATAATGGATCTTTTTGGAGAATTCAAAATTTAGCAAATAGTAATGGGTATGTATCTAACAATAAAGCATCAAAATGCATACATAAAAACCAAAAAAACTAAAAAGACAAATCTACAATTTCTCTAATATACCTACAAACTTCAACACTCTTCTCAATAATTGACATTGATAAATTAAGCATGTATCAAATCTATTAAACCATAGTATACTTTATTGTATTACCAATCAGCAAATCAACATTTATAGAATATTCAAAAACTAAAATATATATCACTTCCAGTTCATGTAGAATAGCCACAAAGATAGACTAAATTCTGGATCATAAAATATACATTTAACATTTTTTATAAAAAGAATTATGCAAACTAAGTCCACATAATACAATCAAATTAATTGGAAATGAACAACAGAAATATATAACTGAATGATGTCTAAATATTTGAAGAATAAAAAATACACTTCTAAATAATACAAAAGGCAAAAAAGCATGCCCAAAAGAAAGAAATTTTAAAAACTTTTTAAATTAAGTGAGAATTAAAATAGAATTTAACAAAATGTGAAGAATGTATTATAAACACAGTGTAAAGAACTATTTATTAAATTGATATTTAAAATCAGCAATTTAGCCACTCATCTTAGAAAACTAAATAAAGGTGTCTAATTTAGGCTTAAAGCAAGCAAATAAAAAATATAACTTATAGCATATATCAAAAACAATGAAAACAAAAAATCAATATACATAAAATCTGTGGTTTGTTT
The DNA here is from genome assembly GCF_000164805.1 of Carlito syrichta. Classification (NCBI taxonomy): domain Eukaryota; kingdom Metazoa; phylum Chordata; class Mammalia; order Primates; family Tarsiidae; genus Carlito; species Carlito syrichta. Next base: position 3,598 of record NW_006963907.1, read on the forward strand.
TTTTTTTAAGGTACTAAAATCTATAAATTTCTCTTCAGGATAACCAGAAATAAATAAAACAAGACACAAATTACTATTGCCAGAAGTGGAATGAGCATATTAGTTTACAAGTTCTTGTTTCTAATGTCATTTTATAATAAAAGGATACAGGGTTTTTTTGAGACATAGATAGTTCTAGGATGGCAAAAAGAAATCTACAATTTGAATCTGGAACAGTGTATAGGCCAGAAAATAAGGAAGTGATCAACAAACAAACCATATCTATATGTAAAGAACATGTCGAAAGAAAACAATAGCAAATTTAAAGGTTTCTAAATGCGAAAACTGAGAAAATTTCAGCAAAAAACTGAGAAAATTTCAGCAAAAAAATTAGTGATATCGTATTTAATCATCAAAAAGCATAAAAATGAGTTCACACTAATATAAATAATTGAATAAACAAAAATTTGAGGTAGTAAAGACAAATCTCCCATATTAAAAAAAAAAATCACAAATAACTTATGCTGATATTCTATCATGAAAGAAAATCATTAACTTTTACTCTTTATGTGTGGACTAGAGAGACATTAAATTTACAGTGAAGAAACCTAACAAGCATTCCTTCAGCAAGGTGATCGAGGTTATTATCCACTGTGTGAAAAAGAGGAAAATCCCAACAAAGGGAAATCCTACAAAACATTTGACCAGTATTCTTTAAAACTGTCAAGGTCACTAGAAATGAGGAAAGTCTTAGAAACTGTCACAATAGTCTACCACAAACAAAACTAATAATGTTGTGAAGTCACAAATAACTTGAGTGTGGTCATTGCTTCACAATTAGCCTGAGTGTCATTACCTCACAATGTGTGTGTATATCACATACACATCACATCACAATGTACACAGTAAGTATATTTAATTTGTTGGTCAAGTATACCTCTATAAACCTGGAAAAGATAAGTCTCAAGGACACTAGCTTTTGTGAAACAGGCAAAGTTCTATAAAATACTTGCTTATGTAAGTACCTTGAAAAGACTATATGCTTCTGTGTTAAAGGGATATTTAAAAGATTTAACAAGTATTCATTTACAAAGTGTCTTCTTCATCTATTATTCAAGTCACTTTTGTGAAGCCCTAAAAACAATGAAAAGTGTAACACTGCAATGTAATAATCTCAGTATAGGTTGAAACAGATTGAAGCAAATTATTCTGGGAAATCATTTTTTTGCAATACTTCCTTTTTTATTATAAAGATGTGGGTTACAATTCAGGGCTAAGTATACAAACGTTGATTATGTAGGTACCCTTGTCGATGAGGTATGACTCTCCTTCCCCTAGCAGTTCCCCTCAACTGCCAGTCCCACTCCCCTCCCCTGACAGTTTCCCACTACTGCTAATCCCTTTCTTATAGTATTATAATAATTGTTCAAGGTGCACTTATGAGTGAAAACATATGGTACTCTGTTCTTTGTTTCTGTGATAGATCACTGAATATAATCGACTCTAAGTCCATCCATGTTGCTGTGAAGTCCATATGTTTGCCTTTATGAGTGCATAATATTCCTCTGTGCATATGTACCACATTTTTTTAATCCCTCCCAGTTTTGATGGGCAAAATGGTAGGTTCCATGTTTTTGCTACTGTGAATAGAGCTGCCACAAACATACAAGTGCAGGTATCTTTTTTGTAGAATGATTTGAGTTCCTCTGAGTATATCCCAATAGGGGAATTGCTGGGTTATATGGTAGGTCAACTTCTAGTTCTTTCAGAAATCACACCGTCTTCCAAAGAGTTGCATTAGTTTGCATTCCCAGCAGCAGTGTAGAAGCATTCCTTTTTCTCTGCATCCTTGTCAGCGTCTGTTGTTGTTTGTTTTGTTTGTTTGTTTGTTTGTTTGTTTGTTTATTTGTTGAGTTGGAGTCTTACTCTGTCACTCATACTGGAGTGTAGTGGTCACTCCCGGTCACCGCAACCTCGACCTGCTGGGCTCTGGTGATCCTTCTGCCTCCTTCCTGGCTTTTATTTATTTATTGTAGAGATGAGGTCTCGCCAAGTTGCCCAGGCAGGTCTCAGACCCGTGGGTTCAGGCAATCCACTCACCTCAGCCTCCCAAAGTGCAGGATTATAGGTTGAGCTACGTAGCCCGGCTTGTTTGTTTTATTAATGATGACCATTCTTACTGGGGTTAGGTAGTATCTCAATGTGGTTTTGATCTGCATTTCTCTGATGATGAGTGAGGCTGAGCACTTTTTCATGTGTCTGTTTGCTGCTCATATATCTTCTTTTGAGAAGTGTCTATCCATGTCTTTTGCCCACTTTGTAATGGAGCAGTTTTTTTTTTCCTTTCAGCACATTTGAGTTCCTTGTAGATTCTAGATGTTAGGTCTTTGTCAGATATACAGTTGGCTAATACTTTTCCCCATTTTCTGGGCTGCCTCCCTGCTCTCCTAATGGTTTATTTTGCTCTGCAGAAGCACGTTAGTTTGATGAGGTCCCACTTACCCATCTTATATCTTAAGGTATGGGCATCTAGGGTTCTGAAAAGGAATTGGTTGCCAGTTCTATAAGGGTGTCTCCTGTGTTTTCTAAGATTCTTTTTTTTTTTTTTTTTGAGATGGAGTCTCACTCTGTCGCCCAGACTGGAGTGCAGTGGCCGCTCCCAGCCACCGCAGCCTCGACCTGCTGGGCTCCAGCGATCCTGCCACCTCAGCCTTCCGAGTCACCAAAATAACAGGCATGTGCTACCACGCCCGGCTGATTTTTTTGATTTATTGTAGAGATGAGGTCTCACTACCCAGACGGTTCTCGAACCCACAGTTTCAGGCAATCCACTCACCTCAGCCTCCCAAAGGTGCGGGATTACAGGCTGAGCCACCGAGCCCGGCTCTAAGATTCTTATAGTTTGAGGTTTTATGTTCAGGTCTTTGATTCATTTAGAGTTAACTTTTGTGTATGGTGATAGGTAGGGCTCCTGTTTCAATCTTCTTCATGTGATCAGTCAGTTTTCCCAGTACCATTTACTGAACAGTTCTCCTTCTCCAGTGGTTGCTGTTGGAGAATTTATCAAAGATGAATTAGTTGACAAATTGAGGCTTTCCTTCCAGAATCTCTAGCCTGTTCCACTGTGCTATATACCTGTTCTTATATCAATACAAGGCTGTTTTGATTACTGTAACCTTATAGTAAAGTTTGAAACCTGGAAGCATGATATCTCCTGCTTTGTTTCTTTTGTTAAGGATTGTTTTGACTATTCATGTTTATTTATGTTTCCATATGATTTTCTATATTGTCATTTCCAGGTCTGAGAAGAATGATGTTGGTAACTTAATGGTTATTGCATTGAATTGTAGATTGCCTTTGGTGTGATAGACATTTTAACAATGTTGATTCCTCTTTTCCATGAGCATGGAATATTTTTCCCTTTGTATCTTCTTGGATTTCTTTGCACAGTGTTTTGTAGTTCTCATTGTAAAGGTCTTTCACTTCTCTGATTAGGAAGACGTCGAGATATTTCATTTGTGTGTGTGTGTGTGCGTGTGTGTGTGTGTTGTGAATAGGATTGTACTTTTATTTAGTTTTTTTTTTTTTTTTGAGTTGGAGTCTCACTCTGTCACCCAGACTGGAGTGCAGTGGCCGCTCCCGGCCACCACAGCCTGGACCTGCTGGGCTCCGGCGATCCTTCCACCTCAGCCTTCCAAGTAGCCGGAACTACAGGCATGCGCTACCAAGCCCAGCTGATTTTTTGATTTATTGTAGAGATGAGGTCTTGCTGCCCAGGTGGGTCTCGAACCCACGGGCTCAGGCAATCCACTCACCTCAGCCTCCCAAAGGCGTGGGATTACAGGCTGAGCCACCGAGCCCGGCTGGGATTGTACTTTTAATTTGGGTCTCTGCTTGCTTGTTGTTGGTGTTAAGGAATGTAACTGTCTTTTGCACATTTATTTTGTACCCTGAGACTTTGCCAAAGTCCTTTATCAGTGCGAGCAGTTTTTTTGACAGATTCTCTTGGATTTTCAAGGTATAGGATCATATCATCAGCAAAGAGGCATAACTAGACTTTCTCTTTTCTATTAGATTACCGTGATTTCCTTCTTTGTCTAAATGCCCTAGCTAGGACTTCCAACAAATATTGAACAAGAGGGATAAAAGTGGGCAGCCTTGTTCCTGTTTTCAGGGGAAATGTTTCCAATTTTTGTCCACTTAGCAATATGTTAGCTGTGAGTTTATCGTAGATGACACTTACTATTTTGAGATATGATTCTTCTATTCCTAGGTGTTTGAGGGTTTTTATCTAGAAGGAATGCTGGGCTTTATCAAAACCTTTTTCTGCAACTAATGATATAATCATGTGTTTCTTGTTTTTACATCTATTGCTGTATTTAATTACATTTAATAGTCTTGTGAATGTTAAAACGTCCTGCATCCTAAGGATGAAGTCTACTTGGTCATGGTGAATGATTTTTAGATTTTTTTTTTGTATTCAACTTGCTAGAATCTTGTTGAGGATTTTTGCATCTATGTTCATAAGGAATATTGACCGGTAGTTCTCTTTTCTTGTTGAATTTTTACCTAGTTTGGGTGTCAGTGTGATGTTAGCTTCATAAAATGATTTTGGAAGAATTCCATCTTTCTCAATTTAAAATACTAGTTTAAAATTCTTCTCTTCCTAAAAGGGATGATCTTAAGTTTAAAAAAGAGAGAGAGAGAGAGAGAAAGAGCAAGTGTTCGTGCTTCCTTCCCTTTTCTCATTCTGAAAATGATTTCTGCCTACCAAAAAATGAGACTTTCATTTTTATTTCAACTGAAGCAAATTTTCTAGTGTATTATTACACTACATCAACAGGAAGCAAAATTACTCATCCATTACACTGAGAGATCTAACACCAGAAGACTCAACACATTTTCTCCCTCCTGAAAGGATCCTATGTGATGGAATTAAATTTCACAAATTCCAACACAAATTTATGATATGGGATTTAAAAATTGACTCACTTTACCAATCACTTTAGTTTTAAACAACTTGCTTATCTGCTTCCTGCTACCACAAAAATATAGTACAGAAAGGGAATCCAGATTCTTTATGTAGTAAATTTCATATGGTTTCCCCATTTCTCCTAGCAGTAGGTTCTCAGCAGTCATTTATCTAAAAAAATTCATCCTTGAGTGATTTTTAAGTAAGTTGCATCTATAGAATTTTGTGACATATCCTAAACTCTCAAATGTGCTACAAATTGCCTATATATTGTGTCATTCTTTATTGCAGTTTTAAAGCCTTTATACAGGTAAATAAATATATAATATAATCTAAGAAGGTGAGTTCTAGTGATATTGGCTCTTAAGAAGGAATTCCCTTTCTGACTCTCAATTCAGGAAAAAATCCGATTGATCAGTGCATGTCTATTCACCTGATTCCATCTGTGAAGCCATTGTGGGACATACATAGAAACTGCCTGGGGGGGAGGGGGAGAGGGAGAGAGATCTGGAGATGTGAGATTGGCAGTTGTGGGAATCTGCAAGAGGGGGCACACCTCATCAACAAGGGTACCTGCATAATGAACATTTGTATACCTAACGCTGAAATGTACCCCACATCTTAAAATAGAAAAATAAAAAGAGAAACTATAGGCATGGCCCTTGCCCTCATGGAGCTTACAATTAGTTAGAAAGATAAGATATAAATGTCAGGACCAGGTAAACAATAGTTTACAAAGAATCAGCAGGGCACAGGCAACAAATGGATACATGGACAGAGCAAGCAATAAGGCTTGTATGAGTTATCCAGAAATATTTGGCATATGATATTCTTTGGAGACAGGGAAAGCTGTTTTAAAATAAAAGTGTGATCAGTCTATAACTTTACCATTCTGTCTCCGCCCCTCTGACATTTAATGGTTAAACAAACCAAAAGCCACTGATTCATAGAAAAATTACTTCAAAGGCCAGATGGAAGTATAAAAGCAATTTAGTTTGGGAGTTATTTAGTTTTTAAGCAATGCAAACACAGAGTTAAATTCATTTGATTGAAAACTTAAGAAGAAACAAAATCTAGCACATTTTCACTGATAGTTCATTTCCAACTTTGTGTTTTAAAAAAGAAACAGGAATCCTAGGAGCTGGAGAGAAGAGAGGGGAGTTACAGAAAATCTCAAACTAAGCTAAAGAGAAGTAGAGAGGGAAAATGAAATAGTGAAGAAGAGGAGAAGAAAGGGACAAAAATCATTTTTAAAACACTGTTTTATGACTTTTTGATCACTTGATTGTAACATAGTATGGAAAATTATCACATACTGCCATTTGACCATGTAATTCCTTTAAATCACATTCTCTGCTCCTAATATTCAAATGTCCTTGGAGGTAACCAAGGGAGAAAATTGTATTTGCTACAACACCCTAACCACCTGCCCCAAGGTAATGTCATGACAATTCTCCAGTTGCCATGTGAACTCTTGCACAATGTTTTCAAAAGCATCTCAATGTATTGTATCCATATCCTCTAATTAGGCTTCCCAACAACCTCTGAGGTAGGTATCTTGGTGCCATTTGACCAGTGAGGAAATGGCAGAACTGAACTTGAGTCCATTAATTCTGGTGCTCTTTCTCTGATATCTCAGCTGAATCCAAAAAAGCAAAGGCGTAATTTAACTTCATATAAGTGGAATTTGTTCAAGAAAGGTGAAATTTGAGATTAAATATAACTTGCTAAATCTGTACAAATACTAAATCATCAAACATCTTCTGCTGTAGGCAGTGAAAGGTGGCTTTAGATTTTTCACTGTGAATGCTAATCAAGCTTCTACTTGACGATCTGACTATACATTGTAAGTATTATGAAAACCATCCTACATAGTTAAAACAATTTTTTTTTGAGTTGGAGTCTCACTCTG
>NW_006963908.1:0-1003 GCF_000164805.1 Carlito syrichta
TAAAACATTGGAAATGTAGAGAGAAAAGAGTCATTAAATGATGAGAGAGGCTGGGGTCATATCATAAGAGACCTTGCATGACAAATGAATGAAGATGACTAACTAGTAGGTAGTGGGGGAGTTATTAATAAATTTCAATCTGGGCTCGGTGGTTCAGACTGCAATCCCACCACTTTGGGAGGTCGAGGTGAGCGAATTGCCTGAGACCACGGGTTTGAGACACACCTGGGTAACCTGGCTAAACTTCATCTCTACAATAAAGTAAAAATTAGCTGGGTGTGGTAGCATGCACCTGTAGTTCCAGCTACTTGGAAGGCTGAGGCGTAAGGATCACTGGAGTCCATCAGGTTAATGCTGGTGTTGCTGTGAGCATGCCACTGCACTCCAGCCTGGATGATGGAGTGAGACACCAACTCAAAAAAAAAAAATTCAGTGGTTAAGAGTTTAATGTTTAGGGGAAATATATAATACATAAACGTTTATATATTTGTGTGTCTATCTGTCTATCTTATATAATCTATCATCATCATCTATCTTCAGATAAATCACTTAAACTCCAACTTGAGGATTCACATGAGTAAATTTTAGTTGTTACACAATTTCAAATGTCTTGCTTGAATCCATTGTTGGTATTGTCCAAGACCACACAACTAGTCTGTAGTGGAGCTGCAACTAGATTTCTAGTCTCTTAATATTCAATATAGTCATTTTCTGCAGAGTGGGGGATGGCAATTGACTAGATTAAGGTGGTGGAGTCAGAGTTTCTTGTCCTCAGTTATCCCTTCTTCTGACATTTCTTCTTTCTCTCTCTACATTCCTCATTTCTTGAGGAGTCTTTTGAAATTGAGGGGGTATTATCAGGAGTTCATTAGTTACCTTCAGGGTGACCTTGGGCAAAGTCTTTACCCCTTAAACCCGTGGTTATATCATCTGTATCATGGCAGAAATTAATGGATGTCTCATGCTATTTTTGTGGAACTGAACTGAACAGTGCCCAGCATCG
>NW_006963909.1:0-1290 GCF_000164805.1 Carlito syrichta
CGGTTCATCTTAATACCAGCGGTACATCCAAATATGGCATGAAGATTCTTTTTGTCCTGGAATCTGGCCTTAGTTGTTCCGAGGAACCTAACGGACTTGTAGTGCCCAATACCCATTTAAAACTTTTAAGAGGACCAAAATGTTCCTGGAGTTCTGAAATGACCGATTCATTATATCCGCATGCTAAGTTGCTCCAAAACATTTGGGGAGCTCGAAGCTCTGTTTCTTTTTTGTCCCATAGCAGACACCTTGGAAATTTTTTTGGATTCAGACGCATACAACAAAGATTCTTTATTCGTCCTCAGTTGGAGGCCGTGGAGAGTCCTGTATGTGAGGACTCTCTTTCCCTAGATTCCTGTTTTGAAACCCTGATTCTTGTTTATCCCTTAGTAAGACTCCATGTAGTGTTTTTGATAGAAGAACTGTGGAAAAGAGATTTCTTCTTTTTTCTTAGCAAGAGGCCATGTAGTTTCCTGCATATGTGGATTACTATTACCCACATTCATGCCTCGAATCCCTGATTCTTCTTTAGGCGTCAGGGCGATTCCCTCTAAATTTTCAGGACTGACCCCTCGTATAAACCAGATTCCTTATTTTTAGCAACAACCTTGCAGTTACCTGTATATGAGTACTCCGGTTCACAGTTACTGGCGTCAAAAGCTTGATTCTTGTTTAGATCTTAGTTAGATGCCTTATACTTTTTTGGAGATTGAGAAAACATGTCAACCACATTCATTATTCTTTCTTAGGAAAAGTCAGTGCAGTTGCCTGTATATGACGATTTCATTTCCCTAGTTTATGCTTCAAAAACCCAAATTCGTGTTTAGCCCTTAGCAAGAAACCCTGAAGTTTTACTGGGATGGAGGACACGTGTAAACCAGATCCTTTATTCTCCTTTAGCAATAGACAGTGCAGTTTCCTGTATATGAGGACGCCCATTATCCAGATTCCTACTTCCAAAACCTGAATGGTTGTTATCTCTTAGCCAGACGTTGTGTAGGTTTTTGGGATGGAGGACTCGTGTAAGCAAGATTCCAGATTCTGCGTAGCAACAGGTCGTGTAGTGTTCTATATATGAGGACTTCCATTACTTCAATTCTTGTTACATTCTCAGCAAGACGCCAAGACATTTCCTGGTGACCTAGAATTCCAGTTGCTTGGATATCAAGATAAAGACTCCCATAAAGTTCTTGAGGAATTGGAACCCAAGATTCCTGGTCCCTTTTCAAAAGAAACACTAAAAATGTGGCGACATAGAAGCCCAGATTGCTCTTAAAACTTATCAAGTGG
>NW_006963910.1:0-776 GCF_000164805.1 Carlito syrichta
AGAAAAGATTTGTTTAAGAAAGAGATCACTTCTCACAGCCCCTTAGTCCCCCGAGCCCCAGGTTAAATCTTCATAGTTAGACAGCCAGTAAGTTGAGAAATGAAGTTGGAACAAAGACTGTGACTTTATTTAGGAGGAACATTAAAATGAAGGGATGGCATCCTAAAGGCCTAGCAGGTTGATGTTGGGATTGTTGTGAGTATGTCACTGCTATCCAGCCTGGATGGAGTGAGACTCTGCCTCAAAAAATAATAATAATAAATAAATAAATATACTTTTAGAGATGATGTGCCATGGTAGATTCCTGTAGGTAAATTGCTGCCTAAAACAGGTTTCTTTGTCATTAAATTGACATTTTAAATTACTATATCAGCTGGACACAATGGCACTTTGGGAGGTTGAGATGAGAGGACAAGATTTTTCCATCTGAGCAGTATATGCAACTTATTCTGTGTGAAGTAAGTATCTCACCGAAAAGTGTACATGCCTAGGTTGTCCAAATTTATGCTGCATCATTCACAACAACAGAGTGTCTGAGTGGATTTCAGTTCATCCTTTTATCTCAGACTTAATGCATTAGAGAAATTTTCTGTGTTACAAATTACCTTATTGCATACTTCTAGTTGTCATATCAGCTGGACCCTGTTCTCATCACTCTTTACCTAGAAGCATGATCACTTGGTAAATATGTGTTATTTTTGTTGTTTTCAGGGACTGTTGACTTTCAAGGATGTGGCCATAGAATTTTCTCCAGAAGAGTGGGGAATGCCTGGACC
>NW_006963911.1:0-798 GCF_000164805.1 Carlito syrichta
ACAGGCATGAACTACCATGCCTGGCTAAATTTATTATAGAGACAAGGGCTCGCCAAGTTGCCCAGGTTGGTCTCAAACTCGCGGGCTCAGGCAATCCACTTGATATATATATCTGTTAATCAAAACAAGTGTAAACTTTATATTTATTTGAAAACTCTAGGTGTCTGTTGCTCTTCAAAAGAGAACATTCCCAGGATTTATAATTCTATTGAAATTATATATCACATCTAAAATAAATCTTTAGTCTGTCATGCATTGATTTGTATATCTATAGTCTGGTAAACTTCTCCTTAAAACTACTTAAACTCTCTTATTGCTCATTACTGGGCCTAATTTTAATGACTCAATGAATATTTTAATTTTCTCCATATTTTATTTTATTTTTTTATTTTTGTTTTTATTTTTTTTGAGTTGGAGTCTCACTCTGTTGCCCAGACTGGAGTGCTGTGACCACTCCCAGCCACCGCAGCCTCAACCTGCTGGGCTCTGGCAATCCTTCCACCTCAGCCTTCCAAGTAACCAGAACTACAGTCAAGCGCTACCTTGCCCAGCTAATTTTTGATTTATTGTAGAGATGAGGTCTTGCCAAGTTGCCCAGGTGGGTTCCGAACCCGCGGACTCAGGCAATCCACTCACCTCAGCCTCCCAAATGCACAGGATTGCAGGCTGAGCCACCAAACCCAGCCTTTTCTCCATATTTTAATACTATCATAGTTTAAGAAACTCACTTGAATTATCACGAATCAGTGAGCTAGTGTTTGAGTAAACTAATAATTTAAAACTCTAGTATGAGCTAAA
>NW_006963912.1:0-750 GCF_000164805.1 Carlito syrichta
CCAAGCCATTTGTGAGGGCTCCACCCGATAATCCAGTCACCTCCCACTAGGCCTCACCTCCAACACTGGGGATTATATTTCTTTTTAAAAATTATTATTATTATAATTATTACTATTATTATTATTGCTTTATTTCAATAGTTTTAGGTGATACAAATAGTTTTGGTTACACTGCTGCCTTTTATAGTGGGAAATTACTGTGAACATTAAGTGTACCCACCACTCTCACCTGTGCTCACTGTACATGATGGGTGATTTTTTTTGTCCCTCCATCACATTACCTTCTCCCCCTTATGACTCTCCAGTGTTTGTTATACCATTCTCTATGCCTTTGCATATCCTTAGTTTAGTTCCCATTTATAAGTGAGGACACGTGGTATTTGGTTTTCTGTTTCTGTGTTAGTTCACTTTGGATGATGTTCTCCAATTCCATTATAGTTACTGTAAAAAACTATTTCATTCTCTTTTGACAACTGAATAGTATTTCATTATATATATAATATATATACCTATATATATTTATATCACATTTTCATTATCCATTGATCAACTGATGAGCATTTAGGTTGATTCCACAACTGTTAATTGTGACTTGTGGGGCAATGAATATGCAAGTGCAGGTGTCTTTTTTATACAAGAACCTCTGTTCCTTTAGATAGATACCTAAAAATGGAATTCCTGGATTAAATTATAGATCTACTTTTATTTCTTTCAGAAGTATCTATACTGATTCCCATAGAGGTTGTAAAA
>NW_006963913.1:0-910 GCF_000164805.1 Carlito syrichta
CTATTATGAATCAGTCATTCCAGAAGTCCAGCAACATTCTGGTCTTCTCGATAGTTTAAATGAAAATATGACACTACAAGTACATTTAGATTCTGGATTCTCTAACGCCAAATTCCAGGACACAAGTAATCATCTCGAGTTTTTTTAATTTAAGCCCTGAGTTCAGGGTTACCTCGAACTCCAGAAAATACTGGTAGTTCAGCTATTCGAAATTAGGACCTTGGGCTTAGATGTTCCACCATGTTTAGAAGGTATTTTTGGTAGGGCACGAGGGTCTTGGTTTCCAAGTCCACAGGGACATTCTGGAATCTTTCTAATGGGAACCATGGGTGTGGACTTCCAGGGCACTGGGAAACATATGTTCGTATTGCTGAGGTCGAACAGGAATGTGAGACACTATGTCCCTAGAAAGCTTCTACCCAAGTTACCAATGTGGAACAAGAAAAATCAGTTTCCATGTGACCAGCAAACTTCTGGGTAGCTGCTAATTTATCCCTGGATTAAGGAAGTTTGCATAACTAGAAGCCCACAGGATTTTTCTAAATGCTATTCAGGCATTTGGGAGTCCCAGTCCCTACATTTTGCAGAGCTAATTCCTATATCTGTTCCACAATTCTGACATTACTAATCACGACGAACCAGTTGCTCCTCTTCTCAGTTTAAATAGAGAATCGAGCCATCTGCTTGGCTTTTCCTGCAGGAGGCTGTAAGGCCAGATTCTACAATGCAATGAATCATCTCGCCATTTTTAGTGTAATTTCTGGCTTCAGGTTGACCTCCTAATCCACAAACTAATGCTGGAATTTTAGATTGATTTCAGAATTTGGGATTAGGAGTTCCCACATATTTAGGATGTATTCTAAAAGTGGATCCAGCAATCTTGGATTCCAGGAACCTCCTGACCTCTGGG
>NW_006963914.1:0-538 GCF_000164805.1 Carlito syrichta
CTTTAGGAATCGCCACACTGCTTTCCACAGAGGTTGCACTAGTTTACACTCCCACCAACAGTGTAGAAGTGTTCCCTTTTCACCAAACCCTCTCCAGCAGCTGTTATTTTTTGAGTTGTTGATAATTGCCATTCTGACTGGTGGTATCTCAGTGTGGTTTTGATTTGCATCTCCCTGATGATTAGTGAGGTTGAGCATTCTTCATGTGTTTGTTGGCTGCTCGAATGTCTTCTTTTGTGAAGTGTCTGTTCATGTCTTTTGCCCATTTTATAATGGGGTTGTTTGTTTTCTTCTTTTCAGTACGTTTCAGTTCCTTGAAGATCAAGGATGTTAAGCCTTTGTCAGACCTAGAGTTGGCAAATACTTTTTCCCAGTCTGTAGGCTGTCTCCATGCTCTCTTGATGGTTTCTTTGGCTTTGCAAAGCATGTCAGTTTAATAAGGTCCCATTTGTCTATCTTCTCTCGTAAGTCCTGTGGGTTTTGGGTTTTGTTCAGGAATTGGATGCCAGTTCCGATTTCCATGAAAGAATTTCCTTCC
>NW_006963915.1:0-699 GCF_000164805.1 Carlito syrichta
CTTCTGCACAGTAGAGAAAAAACAGGTGCACTAACGTCCTTTCTATTCACTTCACTTGTGTTTTTTCCATGTGACATTTACTCTTTCGTCTGTTGACAAGGGACGCCAGACTTAAAAATATTTAAGAAGATTTATTCTGAGCCACATGTGAGTGACCTAGGTCCATGGTACTGTCCTAAAGAAGTCCTGAGAACATGTGCCCAAGGAAGTTTAATTGCAGCTTGGTTGTATACATCTTAGAGAGGGAGAAGTTGTTTGTGTGGTTGCGCGCACTCGTGCATGCGTGGGCGTGCACGCCGCCCCCCCCCCCCACACACATACACACAGCCAAAATCAACACATATAAGGTTTACATTGGTTTGGGCTTGGTAGGTGGGACATCGCCAAGCAGGGGGGCCTGCAGATCATAGGCGGATTCAAAGATGTCCTCACTAGCCACTGGTAGCAAGACTCTGTCGTAAGGACATTGGAGATTAGTAAAAGCAATGCTGCTTTAAGACGAGGGAGTTTGGTGAAGCCAAAGTTCTTATGCAGATGAAACCTCTCAACAGTAGGCTTCACAGAGAATAGTGCCTTAAAAGGTGCCCAGAGTGCAAGAGACCCCAGGAAGAGGATTCTATACAGGTGTACAATTTCCTGAGAGAGGGCTTTGCAGGTCATACATATTTTTGACTTCCTCCTTTATCTGTTATGTGATGT
>NW_006963916.1:0-725 GCF_000164805.1 Carlito syrichta
GGTGACAGAATGAGAATCCAACTCAGAAAAAAAAAGAGCTCACAGTTATCGAGCACTTACTGTGTGCCAGTCCCCCTCACAAGAGCTTTGTACAAGTGAAGCAGGCAGGCATAACCCTGTTTAATGAAGAAGGGAGCCGAGGAGAGTGTGGCATTTCTTCTGAGAGCCTTTCAGGGGTCCGAGCCTGGGAACAGCACCTTCCTTTAATCTGGAAGTGTCTGCTGTTGATCAAAATCACTTCTGGAATTCCTAGAATCCCAGGAAAGTCAGTTCCAGCTCTCTTCTGCTGACACAGTGAGTTGGCCTTTGGCCCAAGGACATGATGTGCCTCCTCCTCCTTCCACTTCCTCCCTCCAGCAAGTTCCCCTGTTCTTAAATTCCTTCCCCCCACCCCAGTGTCCTCTCTACAACAAACTCATCACAGTTCTGCTCACTTATATAAACAAATTTATTAAACTGTAGGCCGGGCGCAGCAGCTCACCCTTGTCATCCCAGCATGTTGGGAGGCCAAGGTAGGAGGATTGTTTGAACCCAGGAGTTTGAGACCAACCTGGGCAACATAGGGAGATCTGGTCGCTACAAAAAACAAAAAAAATAGCCAGGTGTGGTGGCGTGTGCTCCTGTAGTCCCAGCTACTTAGGCAACTTAAGTGGGAGGATCGTCTGAGCCCAGGAGGTCAGGTTGCAGTGAGCCGTGATCTTGCCACTGTACTCCAAGCTGGATGA
>NW_006963917.1:0-801 GCF_000164805.1 Carlito syrichta
CCAAAGGCGCGGGATTACAAGCTGAGCCACCAAGCCTGGCTCAAAACTTTAACTTTAGAAGTAGAATCCAAATCACCAAATGAGAGCCCAAATATGGGACATAGAAGACAGCATTATCATAGAAAACGTCAACAAAGCAAAACGCTGGTTCTTTGAAAGAAAAGTAAACAAGATTGATGAACCTCTAGACAGATTGACCAAGAATAAAGAGAGGAAAAGTCCAAGTAAATACCATGAAGAAAAAAAAAGAGGAAATCACAACTTACCCCAAAGAAATACAAAATATTATCAGAGATTACTATGAACACCTCTGTGGAAACAAATTTGATAGCCTAAATAAAATGGAGGACCTTCTGAAATCACAAAATCTCTCCAGGTTGAAAAAAAATACATAGAGATACTAAATAGACAAATGACAACCCGGGAAATTGACTCTGTCACAAGAAAGCAACATACAAGAAAAAAAAAAGTCTTCAACTGGATGTCTTTCCAGCAGAAATCTACGAAACGTACTAGGTGGAACTCATACCAATCCCATTGAATATATTCCAGTCAACTGAGAGAGATAGAATTCTCCCCAAAACATTTTAGGAGGATAACATCAGATTGATACCCAAACTGGGTAAATTTCCAACAAAAAAGAGAACTACAGGCCAATATCCCTTATGAACATAGTAGCAAAAATCCTCAAAAATATTATAGCAAATTGGATCCAAAAGCACATCTGAAAAATCATCCACCATGACCAAGTTGGCTTCAGCTCCAGGGTGCACAGCATTTGCAGACCATAAATGTACTTAA
>NW_006963918.1:0-699 GCF_000164805.1 Carlito syrichta
ATCTCTATCCAGGTCTTTTACCCATTTTTAAATTTGATTAGTAGTGATTTTTGGTTTTGTTTCTGTTTTTTTAATTCTATGAGTTCTTTGTCTATTTTGGATATTTAAACTTTTATCAGATACATATTTCATAAGTATTTGCTCCCATTCTATAGGTTGTCTTTTCATTTTGTTCATTGTTTTCTTTACTGTGCAGAAATCCACTTCTTTATTTTTGCTTCTGTTGCTTGTGCTTTGGTATCATATCGCAAATGCCATGCTCAGACCAAAGTCAAGGGTTTTTCCATTTATCTTTTCTTCTAGTTTTATGGTTTCAAGTCTTCAGGATGGAGACCCTGGAATGGTTGTAGCATGATTCAGTCCAATTCTAAGGGAAGCCTGTGGTGTAACTCTCAGTCTAAGGTCAAAGTCCTGAGAACCCAAGGCAGGGTTTAGGGGGAGCTGGTTAAGGCCTGGAGTCCAAAAACTAGGGAGACTAGAATTGTTCAAAAAGAAGAGGGAGAATGTACCTTAGTTCCTGCAAATAGATTGACTTATTCTCTGTTTTTGTTCTCTCCAGACCCTCAGCAGATTGGTTGGTGTCTGTCCACATTGAAGGCAAGCTTTTCCCCACCTATATCACTCAGAGTCATATGCTAACCTTCCTCTGGAACACCATCACAGATATACCAGAATTAATAATGCCTTACCAGATTTCTA
>NW_006963919.1:0-766 GCF_000164805.1 Carlito syrichta
AATCACTATACCAAAAAGAGACCTGCACACGTATGTTTATCGTAGCATTGTTCACAATAGCAAGAACCTGGAATCAACCATACTGTTCATCAAAAGAGGACTGGATTTAAAAAAGTCATGCATATACACGATAGAATACTATGCAGCCATAAAAAAGAACAAAATCATGAACTTTGCAGCAACCTGAATGGAACTAGAGTCAATAATACTGAGTGACCTCTCACAGAAACAAAGATCTGAGTATCACTAGCATACCTTGAACATCCACTGCAATACTATTAAAAAAAAAGACTGACAGTGGTGGGAAACTATGGGGAGGAGGGGAAGGGAGGCGGGATTAACAGTAGTCAATATCTGTCTGGGGATGGAGTCACCCCTTATCAACAAGTGTGCCTGAATGAAGCATATTTGTATACCTAACCCTAAACTGTACCCCACAAATAAAAAAATAAAAAATATTGATATAAAAAAGAAAAAAAGAAAAAAAGAGGGTAAAATACATGAATAGACACTTCTCAAAAGAAGATATACAGGCAGCCAACAGACACATGTAAAAGTGCTCCACCTTACTCATCATCAGAGAAATGCAAATAAAAACCACGTTGAGATACCACTTAACCTTGTAATAATGGACATCATTAATAAAACAAGCAACAATAGATGCTGGGGAGGATATGGAGAAAAATGAACACTTCCACACTGCTGGTGGGAATGCAAACAAGTACAAACTCTTTGGAAGACAGTGCTGTGATTTATGAAAGAAGTA
>NW_006963920.1:0-3683 GCF_000164805.1 Carlito syrichta
CTCTCGATCTAATGGCTCTTCTTGTTTTTTTTCAACGTTTGTGTACTTGAAAATACTATCCTTGCTAACTTAGAGGAAACTGCTACTTTTTAGCTATGGAAATGGACATTATTTCACTGGTTTAGTTTGCCCTGTTAGAATATTGTTGTATAGTCTTCTCGGCCATTGTGTCCAAGGTCTAAGCAACCTTTAGTAGCCTGTAGAGTGCCAGGTCCGCCTCCCCTATAATACTTCAAATAAAGCTTGTTTGCCTGGGGAGGTTAGCCCCGTTTTATAAATAAGAAAACGGAAGGTGCTGATTGAGGCTGACCGAAGAACACTTGAATCCTGGAGATAGAATTCATATTCCATTCTGAGGTTTTTGTTCTTCCTACTGTCTGTCTTGTAAGAAAAAGTGAATTGTTTTGCTTAAAATGCTTAATGCTCTAATGTGTCTGTGCTTTTAAGGTAGCTCAGTACTGGCTCAGGAAAAAATGCAGTTCAGCGGGGCATGATGCAGACTACAGGAAAGAACTCATTGAAATGATAGCCATGGGTGCCTTTGAGTGACTGATTTTTTTTATTTTTTATTTTTTACATTATGTTTTGTTAAAGCTGGGTACTTCAGGATACCGGCATATAGGGAGCTATATTGAGATAACTTTTAAGTGGCTATTTTTTTGTTTTTGTTTTTGTTTTGTTTTGTTTTGTTTTTAGTTGGAGTCTCACTCTGTCACCCAGACTGGAGTGCAGTGGCCGCTCCTGGCCACTTAAGTGGCTATTAAAAGTTGTTTAAATACTTTTATAATCTGACAGCACAAGGTACTATATGATTATCAGGACCCAGAAGCTATTTCCTCTAAAGTTAGCATTTTCAAGGTGAACTTTTATGTTATTTTGGCCATGGAGTATTTTTGCTATTCAACGTTAAGAGCTTTCCAGAATATGACTGACAGTAATGCCGTTAATTACTTTCCACTCAATTTCCCATCCTTTCAGTGCAAGGCACTAATTTTGCTGTCATTTTGGTACTTGCTCTAAATGGAATTCATTTATGCAGAATTTCTATAGAGTCTTCGTACCCAAACATAAATTTACTTAACTTTGACAAAATATTTTTCCAGTGACCTCAGTGGAGGATGGGCGTCATGACTAATAGGTCTGATTAGAGCTGCAAATACATGGTACTAATTTTTCCAGAAATTACTTTTATGTTATGATTAATATCCTCTCCATGTGGAGATGTTAGACTTCTTAAGTAAGTGATGCTCGCTGCTCTAGTGCACAGTAGTGAAACAGGAAATGCAGGTGTAGTGTGATTTTGATCGTTGTTTGCAATTTCACGGTACAGGAAAACAAAGGAGTGAAGTACATCTTTGTATCACATCTGTTCACTTTTTCTGGTGTTAGACGTATTCATGTATACTTTACATACAGTCAGATTGTTCCTTTTTACAAATGTGTACCGTGTGATGAGTGCTGACAAATGCGTATAGGTGTGTAACTATCACCGCCATGCCTCTCCCACACCCATGGCCACTGGCAGCCACTGCACTGATTTCTGTGTCATTCGTGTCACCTTTTCCAGGGTGTCATATAATCGGAAGCATACAGTATGTAGTCTTTTGTGTTCCGCCTGTTTTGCTTAGCATAAGGCTTTGGAGATTTTCCGTGTTTTTGCACGTATCAGTACTTTGTTCCTTTTTATTGCCGAGTAGTATTTCATTTTACTTTTCATCAGTTGGTGGTCATTACAACAGCCGATTGTCTCCAGTTTTTTGCAGTTTTGAATAAGACTTCTATTAATACTCATCTAGAGCGTTTTGTGTGGACATATGCTCTCGTTTGTTTTGGGTAAATACCTAGGATGGGTTGGCTGGGTCATACCATAAATGCACGGATGACTTCACCAGAAACTGCCAAACTGTTTTCTAAAGCGACTCTTCCATTTTACATTCCTACACTGGGTGTATGGCGTTCGGGTGACTCTGTATACTCACCAGAAATTTTTTTATTATTTTTTAAAATTTCAGAGTCATATGGTACATGTGAAGATTTGTTACATACTTATATGGCGTGGAGGTGAGGTTTGCGCTTCTGACAGGCCCCCCCAGTGTAAGCATGATACACCATGGGTGGTTTTGTAACCCTTATACTCCTCCCTCTCTCCTTTTCTTCTTTTTGAAGCAATGCCCAGTATTTATTGTTCCCATCGTTGTGCCGTCGTGTGCCCAATGTTGAGTGCCCACTTATGAGTGAGAACATGCAGACTTCAGTTTTTTCTCTCTGTGATAGCTCACATTGAGTAATGATTTCCAGCTGCATCCCTGTTGCTACAAAAGACATGATTTTTGTTCTTCTTTATGGCTGTGCAGTATTCCATCATGTCTGTGTGCCACATTTTCTTTATCCAGTACACCTTTGATGGGCATCTGGGTTGTTTCCACGTGTTTGTTGTTGTGAATAGTGCTGCAGTAAACATACACATGCAGGTGTCTTGGTAGAAGAGATTTGTGGTCTATCCCAAGAATTTGACTCCTGGATTAAATAGTACCTCCATTTTGGGTTCTTTCAGAAATCTCCAAAGTACTTACCACAGACGTGGAAGCAGCTTACATTCCCATGAACCATGTACGAGTGTGTTCCCTTTTCTCCACAGCCTGGCCAAACACCTGCTGTTTATACTTTTTCATGCTAGCCATCCTGACCAGTGTGAGATCGTATCTCCTGGTAGTTTTGATTTGCCTTTCTCTGATGATTAGTGATGCTGAGTCTTTGTTCATGTGTGTGTTGGCTGCTTGTATGTCTTCCTTTGAGAAGTGTCTGTTCAAGGCCTTTGCCCACGTTTTAACGAGATCATTTGCCTGTCAATTCATTTGAGTTCCCTAGAGTTTCTGGATGTTAGGCTGTTCATGTCCTTTGTCCAGTTTCCAATGGGATTATTTTCCTCTCCATGTCGTTTCACCCCATTTTAGTGGGGTTATTTTACTGTCAATTCCCTAGAGTTGCTTATAGATGCTGGATGTTAGGACTTTGTTGGATGCATAGTTTGCAAATATTCTTTCCAATTATGTGGGTTGTCTCTTTAATCTCTGAATGGTTTCTATGCTGTGCAGAAGCTTTTTAGCTTGGTAAGGTCCCCCCTGTCAATTTTAGTTTTTCCTGCATTTCCTCTGGAAGACTTGGCCATGAATTCATTGCCTACGCTGATGTCCAGGAGGCCGTTCCTAGGTTTTCTTCTAAGACTTTTTATCTATTGAGTCACGGCCTCACTCTGTCACCCAGGTTAGAGCGCAGTGACACGATCATGGCTCTTGGCAACATCGGCCTCAAAGGGGTTTTTTGGTGGAATCTATCAGGTTTTGTAGGTATAGAATCATAGCCTCTGCGAGGAGAGATAATTTAGCTTTCTCTTTTCCTGTTTGGATACCTTTGTTTTCTTTCTCCTGCCTGATTGCTCTGGCTAGGACTTGTTAAACAGGTGTGGATAGAGTGGACATCCTTATCTTATTCCAGTTCATCGGGGGAATGTTTGCAGCTTCTGCCTGTGAAGTATGATGTTGGCTACAGGTTTGTCATAAATGGCTCCTATTATTTTGGGAAATGTTTCTTCAGTGCCTAAGTGTATGAGGGTTTTCATCAAGAAGGGGTGTTGCATTCCATCAAATGCTGTTTCTGAGTCTGTTGACAGAATCACCTGGTTT
>NW_006963921.1:0-637 GCF_000164805.1 Carlito syrichta
AAAGAGGCCAGGTCTATGCCATGCATACTGTATGAATTGGGGAAGCCACTGCAGCAGTGAGTAGGAGTTAAAGTGGCAATACCCAGGCTAGGGAAATGACAATCTTTGTTTTCTTGGTAGAACCAGCCCTTGGGAGACTTAATGAGATGATTAATGGAGTTTCAGTCACAGACTTACTTTTCAGTCTCTAAAGTACTGCTTTGGGGTTTGTTTTTATGTTCCTTTTCCCCAGGTCACTGGCAACTACCATTCTAATTCCACTCACTTTTTCAGTGAGTTCATTGTTTTCAGATCCACATAAGTGAAATTATGTATTTTTTTCTCTGTCCTTATTTCACTTAGCATGATGTCCTTAAGCTTCCTTCATGTTGTTACAAATAACAGGATTTCCTTTGGCTGTGGGTGAATAATATTCCATTGTATATAAACCATAATTTGTTGACCCACTTGTCTCTTGGAAGATGCTTAGGTTGATTTCATGCCTTGGTCATTGTGACTAATGGTGTCATAAACTTGGAGTGCACATATCTCTTCAACATACTGGTTTCATTTCCATGAGATTTATACCAATTGGTGGCACTGTTGGATCATATAATTCTTCACTGTTTTGAGGAAACTTTCTAGTGTTTCTATAGTG
>NW_006963922.1:0-686 GCF_000164805.1 Carlito syrichta
CTGGATCCTGGGTCCTGGTGATGGGCTGTTGAAGGGGGTGGTGGTGAGGCCAGGCACCAAGTGGCGGCTGCTCCCTGCAGCTTCCTCCTGAGGGGGGCTTTATTAGTTTCAGAAAATGGCAATTGCTTCTGTGCTGCAGGAAGCACTGGGATCAGAGCAGCAGCGGTGGTGGCCACTTCACCAGGAGATCCTAGGCTGTTCCCCCCAAGTCCCCACTCAGACACCAGCACACCCACTTACACACACACACACACACACACACACACACACGCAAGGAATCCCAGAGAAGCAGGAGCCAGAGAAAACAAGACTGGTTTTCAGGGAAGTGTGTCTCAGGTCAGGGGCTGTGTCCACTTTTCCTTATAGAATGTCATGTGTGTAGAACTTGCAAGCCTTTACTTTTGTGTTTGTGATGTCCCTGCTGAAATGGTTCAAGCAACAACTGGCTTCTGTCTCTCACGGCCAATCGAAGATGAGAGGCAGAGACTGGGAGAAAAAGGAGTGTTTACTTTCTGCAACCGGGTTACAGGGAGATGGGTCACCATCCTTACAAAAAACCCACTCAAAGTGACACAAACTTATTCCAGCATTTACATTTTAAATGCATAGCCCTTCACCCATCCCGAGTTTGAAGCCTACGTATGTGCAGTTTTAGCGTGATCAAGATTTACACGAACAATTTCTGA
>NW_006963923.1:0-689 GCF_000164805.1 Carlito syrichta
CAACTTTATGTTAGTGTTTCTCTTGATATCCAAGCAACTGGAATTCTAGGTCACCAGGAAATATCTTGGCATCTTGCTGAGAATGATGCAGGAATTTCAGTAATGGGAGTCCTCATATACAAAACACTACACACCTGTTGCTACGGAAGAATAAGGATTCTTGGTTACACGAGGACTCCATTCGAAAAACATACAGACCGTCTTGCTAAGAGGTAACCACCATTCAGGTTTTGGGAGTAGGAATCTGGATAATGGGAGTCCTCATATACAGGAACCTGCATTGTCTATAGCAAAAGGAGAATAAGAAATCTGGTTTTCACGTGTCCTCCATCCCAATAAAACTTCAGGGTTTCTATCTAACGGCTAAACACGAATTTGGGTTTCTGAAGAATAAGCTGGGGAAATGAAATGCTCATATACAGGCAAATGCACTGACTGTTCCTAAGAAAGAATAAGGAATGTGGGTGACATGTTTTCTCAATCTCCAAAAAACATACGGCATCTTCCTAAAATCTAAACAAGAATCAAGCTTTCGACGCATGTATCTGGGAACAGGAGTACTCCAATACAGGTAACTGCACGGCTGTTGTTAAAGTAAGGAAATCTGGATTCTAAGAGTCCTCAGTCCTGAAAATCTACAGGGCATCTTGCTGACGGCTAAGAAGAATCAGCGATTTGAGGCATGAATG
>NW_006963924.1:0-547 GCF_000164805.1 Carlito syrichta
TCGAGGTGAGTGGATTGCCTGAGCCCACGGGTTGGAGACCCGCCTGGGCAGCGAGACCTCATTTCTAAAATATATGAAAAAATCAGTAGGGCAAGCTAATGTATGCCTGTGAATCAAGCTACAAGGAAGGCTGAGGTGGAAGGATGGCCGGAACCAAGCAGGTCGATGTGGCGGTGGCTGTGAGTAGTTACTGCACTCCAGACTGGGGGACAGAATGAGACTCCAACTCAAAAAAAAAAAAAAAAGAATTCCTATGAAACCATAAACAATCAAGAATAGCCAAAAGAATCTTATCAATAGAAACAAAGCAGGAGATATCACTGTTCCAGACTTCAAACTTTACTATATATTTACAGTAATCAACACAGCCTGGTATTGGTACAAGAATTGGTCCAAAGGCCAATGGATCAGGACAGAGAATGAAATACTCAAATTCTCAACCAACCCATCTTGGAAAAAACTCCAGGATCCACTGGGTAATGGAGTACGTATTCAGTATAGGTGCTGGGAAAGACTGAACACTTGCACAAGGTTGAAACATGATCCC
>NW_006963925.1:0-777 GCF_000164805.1 Carlito syrichta
CTAGTCATCTCGGGTTTTTGAATGTAAGCCCTGAGTTCAGAGTTACCTCATACTCCAGAAAATTCTGGTAGACCAGCTGTTCGTAATTAGGACCTTGGGTTTAGATGTTGCACCATTTTGAGAAGGTATTTTCGGGAGGGTACGAGGGTCTTGGTTTTCAATTCCACAGGATCATTCTGGATTCTTTCTATTGGGAGCCACGGGTCTGGACTTCCTAGGGCACTGGGAAACATCTGGTTATATTGCTGAGATCGAAACAGCAATCTGAGACACTATGTCCCTAGAAATCTTCTACTCATGTTACCAATGTGGAACAAGAAAAATCAGTTTCCATGTGACCAGCAATCTTCTGGGCAGTTGCTAATTTATCCTTGGCTTAAGGAAGTCCTCATTACTAGAAGCCTATAAGATTTTTCTAAATGCTTATAAGGCATTTGGGAGTCCCATTCCCCACATTTTTCAGAGCGTATTCCTATATCCATACCAAAAATCTGTCATTACCAATCACCAGGAACCAGCTGCTCCTCTTCTTAATTGTAATAGAGAATCTGATCATCTGCTTGGCATTTTTTGCAGGAGGCTGTAAGGTCAGATTCCACAACCCAATGAATCATCTCGCAATTTTTAGTGTAATTTCTGGCTTCAGGTTTACCTCCTAATCCAGAACTACTACTGGGTTTTTTAGATTGATTTCGCAACTTGGATTACGAGTTCCCAATTATTTAGCACGTATACTTAAAGGAGATTCAGAAATCTTGATTCCAGGGCCCTCCTTAC
>NW_006963926.1:0-684 GCF_000164805.1 Carlito syrichta
GAAGACTTTTGAGCTCCTGTACCAGTCAAATAGAATTTCAGACTAAAACTCACCACTACCACCATCTTCTATGGTTTTGCTTCTACTCAAAACTTTCTCATATCCTGTATCCCAGTGGAGATGATCTCTGGGAGAAGGAGAAGTTCAACTGGTTTCTGGTGGATATAATTTATCATTAATATTGGGACAACCTTGCAGTGGATGGGTATTAAGAGTGTGTATCGGGGATCAAAGGGGAAGGAAATGAATAACTTTGCATTTGTCATCCATTCTAATTACACAAAGAGAAACTTAAGAAAGGCCATGAGTCAAATTTTCCTTTTTCAATAAGAAACTGTTGAGATTTTGGTGATCCTGCCAACATAGAAGTGGACCTTTCTCCTTTATTAGTTCACCTATGAATGCACAATTATGGGTTTCTCAGGACTAGGCAATCACCATTACATACAGGGGAAACTTTCATAAATCAGATATATGAAAAGTGCTCAGAAAAAATAAAAGAATATCTATAAATAATCATGAGTGACTTTACCTTTAAAAAGTGAGAGGAAATATAATTCTGAAGTGTCCATTGTACTATAAACACATCTCATTGCCATATATTTCTATTATGATAATATTGATGAAGAGATGTAACAACTCAGAATATAATGTGAGTTCTCTTATCGGTGTCATAGATATTGG
>NW_006963927.1:0-798 GCF_000164805.1 Carlito syrichta
CAGCTGACTTAACTAAATGACTTAACTAGCTAGCTACCTAGCTAGCCAGATGACTTAACTAGCTGACTTCACTAGCTAACTACCTAGTCAGTCAGCTGGCTGGGCAGCTGACTTAACTAGCTTACATATCCTGCTAGACAGCTGGCAGGCCAGCTGACTTAACTAGCTAATTTAAATAGCTAAAGTGCTGGCTGGCCAACTGAATTAACAAGCTGACTTAACCAGCGAGTCAGCCAGTTATTTAGCTGACTTAACTAGCTTGCTACCTGGCTAGCCAACTGGGAAGCCAGCTTAATAAACTAGTTGACTTAACATGCTAGCCAACTGGCTAATGAGCTGACTCAACTAGCTGACTTACCTAGTTAGCCAGGTGGCTAGCCATCTGCCTTAACTAACGGAATTAACTAGCTAGCCAGCTGACTTTTCTAGATGACTTAACTAGCTAGCTACCTAGCTAGCCAGTTGACATAACTAGCTGACTTAACTAACTAGCTACCTAGCTAGCCAGATGCCTGGCCAGCTGACTGAACTAGCTGACTTAACCAGCTTGCCAACTGGCTGGCCAGCTGACTTAATTAGCTAGGCAGCTGGATGGCCAGCTGAATTAACTAGCTGTCCTTACCAGCTAGCCAGTTCTCTAGCATTCTGACTTAACTAGCTAGCTACTTAGCTAGCCAGCTGGGAGGCCAACTGAATTAACTAGCTCACTTAACTAGCTATCCCGCTTGCCACTTAGCTGACTAAACTAGCTTGCTACCTAGCTAGCCAACTTGCTAGCCAGCTGACTTAACTAGTTGT
>NW_006963927.1:1879-2693 GCF_000164805.1 Carlito syrichta
CCTAGCTACCTAGCTAGCCAGCTGACTTAAGTAGTTAGCTAACTACCTAGCTACATAGCTAACAAGCTGACTTAAATAATTAGCTGCCTAGCTAGCTAGCTGACTTAACCAGATGGCTACTTTCTTAGCTTACTCATTATCTAACATGCTAGCTAGCTGACTTAGTTCATCTGACTTAACTCATTAGCTAATGAGCTAGCTAGCTTACACAACCAGCTGACTTAACTCATTAGCTAACAAGTTAGCTAGCTGACTGATCCAGATGACTTAACTGGTTAGCTAACTAGTTAGCTAGCATACTCAAACAGCTGACTCAACCCCTTTGCTAACTAGCTAGC
This sequence comes from Carlito syrichta, assembly GCF_000164805.1. Classification (NCBI taxonomy): domain Eukaryota; kingdom Metazoa; phylum Chordata; class Mammalia; order Primates; family Tarsiidae; genus Carlito; species Carlito syrichta. The sequence continues at coordinate 2,218 of NW_006963927.1, forward strand.
CTGCTGACTCAACCAGCTGACTTAACACATTAGTTAACTAGTTAACTACCTGACTCAACCTGCTGACTTAACCCGTTAGCTAATTACCTAGCTTGCTGTCTTAACCAGCTAACTAAATTACAAAACTGATTTAACTAGCTGACTTTGCTAGCTGACTTAACTACTTAGCTAGCTGATTAACTGGCTGACTTAACTAGTTTGTTAGTTGACCTAACCACCTGAATTAAATAGTTCCTATTTAGCTAGCTGAATAACTAGCTGATTTAACTAGTTAGCTAACTAGTTAGGTAGCAGACTTTGGAAGCTGACTTAGTTAGCTAACTAGTGAGCTAGCTGTCTTAGCTACCTTACTTAGCTAGCTAGCTAGTTAGTTAGCTGAATTAATTAGTCGGCTACCAAATAGCTAGCTGACTTTACGAGTTGGTTAATGAGTTACCTAAGTGTTTTAACTATTTGGTAAATGAGTTAACTAGCTG
>NW_006963927.1:3853-4756 GCF_000164805.1 Carlito syrichta
GGATAGCTGACTAGCCAGTTAACTTAACTAGCTAGTTAACTGGTTGTCTATATGGCTAGCGATCTGGCTTAACTAGCTAGATACCTGGCTGGCTAACTTGCTAGGCAGACAGCTAGCTAGCTAGTGGGCTGACCAGCTAGCTAGCCAGCCAGCTTCAATATCCACCTGGCTGGCTGGATGGTCAGATAGTCAGCTGCCTTAAATAGGCAGCCACTCTGCTGGTCAGCAGGCTGGCCAGCTGGGTTATCTAGTGGGCCACCTACATCAGCGGCCTGATATGCAGTAGGCTAAACTTGCTGGGCACCTAGCTAGCCTACTGGCTAATAAGCTGACTTAACTAGCTGACTTAACTATATAGCCATCTGGCTAGCCAGCTGGCTTAACTAGCTAGCCACCTAGTTAGCCAGAAGGCTAGCCAGCTCACTTAATTACCTAGCTACCTTCCTAGCAAGGTGGCTAGCTGGCTAACTTAACTGCCTGACTTAACTAGCTATCCAGGTGGCTAGGCAGCTGATGTAACTAGTGAGCTAACTAGATAGTCAGTTGACGAGACAATGAATTAACCAGTTGATTAACCAGCTAGCCAGCTGGCGATCCAACTGACTCAACTAGCTGAAATAACTAGATAGCTGCTAGCCAACTGACGTAAGCTGCTCGCTACCTAGCTAGCCAGATGGATAGCCAGCTGACTTAACTAGCTGCCTTAAATAGCTGGCCTGCTTGCTAGTCAACTGAATTAACTAGCTTGTTATATATCTAGATAGCTGCCTAGCCAGCTGACTAAACTAGGTGACCTAACTAACTAGCCAGCTGTCTAGCCAGCTGACTTAATTAGAAAGCTACCTAGCTACCCAGCTGGCTAGCCAGCTGACTTACCTAGGTGACCTAACTTGCTAATCAGTG
>NW_006963928.1:0-5025 GCF_000164805.1 Carlito syrichta
TCACTTATTCTCTGTTTTTGTTCTCTCCAGACCTCAGCAGATTGGTTGGTGTCTGTCACATTGAGGGCAAGTTTTCCCCACCTAGATCACTCAGAGTCATATGCTAACTTCCTCTGGAAACACCATCACAGATATACCAGAAATAATAATGACTTACCAGATTTCTAAGTATTCCTTAATCCAGTCAGGGTTGATACATTAAATTAACCATCATGCCTTACTTCTATAATGACTCGTAACCCTTATCTACTCGAGAAGAATAGGTGTGTGACTAAACATACTAAACACTGCAGTAGAAGGGACAAGCTATGAAAGTATGCAAGGCAAAAATTATTTGAAAAGTAGTCACTGAGTTTCAAATCTAGCTACTTGTATCCCTATATGAATCAGCTGCTATTATTTCTTTAAGTAATCTACACTAATTCCTTAATATCAATTACTAATCCTGAATATTTTTGTCATGAAAGTCTTAAAATTAATGCATATATAGAAAATATTTAACTAAAACTCTTATGACAAAAGCTATACCTCTATATTTTAAATATGTTAGACATAAAAATAAAATTTAACTGCAGAAATAAAGAGTGCCATACTTTCAGCACCTAGAAACAGCCACTATGTAGTATGTTAGTCACTATGCTACACCTCCTTATTTATATAGGTATATTTTATCTGATTTATATAGGCAAATTTGTATTCTGTTCATTCAATTTAATATTATGTTATAAGCAATTTTCAGGCTTACCATAAACATTGCTATTAGCAGTGGCAAAATAGTATGTCATATGTGTATATATATATATATATGTATATATATATATATACATAACTTACTTAAACATGTCCATGATTTCAAACCCAGGTTTCTGTATTATTATCAATTAGAGCTCAGCATATAGGTCTTAGTTCAATTTCAGATTATTTCCTGAGGATAGATTTCTGGAAGTCAAAGTAGAGTGTCAAAAATAATTATTAATATTTTTTAGCTTCTTAATTCATATTTCCAAATAGCTTTGCACAGTATTTGGTAACAGAAATTAAGGAGTACTCAGGGTAGAGCTGCAGTTTTATCTTCAAAGTTAAAACTAAAAGTGTTTTGTTTAATTAGGGGTCTATTTTTCATTCCTTCCCATTTCCAAATTCCCACGGTCCTCCTCTGGGTTTTGTCTCTACATGAAAGGCACCACTTTTGCAAAAGCTGAAAACATAGGAGGGGTTTTTCATCTTCAGTGCACAGGGAATAAGCATAAAACACCTGGCCTGAAACAGAGACACCAGCAAGCAGGGTACTAATACTGACTCTAAAGCCCACCAGCTAATACTGGGAACTAGTAGATTTGGGAGGGCAAAAAAGAAGGAAAGTCAAGAGAGAATCTCTGCAGCATATGGTTTTTAGTATATCCCTGTTTACTGGTGCCTGTGGGTAGGCAGTTTCTGAGAGGCCTGAGCAAAGGCCACATGGGGGACCATTTTCTAGCCTGTCCATGTGTCTTGGCCATTAGTGGAATATTCCCTCCAATACTGAAGATGCTTCTCTCCTGGATTTCCTTCAGTTCAGCATTAATCTAGCATTCTTTTCATAAAGTATCTTAAGAACATTTCCTGGGAAAGGGAGGAAGAATAATTAGTCAGTTTGTTATTGTTCCTTGGCAAGTGTGTTATCTGAATACATATGATGCAAAAGTCATTCTTATGTGTCATAACTTTTGTTCTCTTTCCTTCAGTGAGACAGGAATTGTTCGAGAAGAGAATTAGACTCTTTCTTTATGCCTAGATTCATCCAAAAGAAAAGCCTTCTAAAATGTAAATATTTGGTTACACTTCTCATGCCAACAGTAGAATGATTCAGATGATGCTTATCCCTCAACCAAAGAAAAGACAGATGATAATGATGCGGGTGTTCACTCTCAGATATCTAAGAATGGGGAAGCTCATGGGATCTTGGAGCCCTCCAGTCCAACAACCTCAGGTAACAAAAAGGGAAATGAAGGCTCTAGAAGTGACTCACCTCTGGTCATCCAGAAATGTGTCAAACCTGGGAAGGGAGAAAAACAGCAAACCAGGAACAATGCTAGACATGCTGCACATGATCCCTTTAGTCTTATATCATTCATCTATTATTATTTTCTCAATTACAGTAGGAAACAATGAGAATCAGAGAAAGGATATGGTATTCCCAGTAAATATTTATGATGAAAATTTATTGTGGCTTCATTTAACACTCTTACTTCCACTTCCTTCTCACAATTCAAAGCAAGATGCTATAACCTATTATAAATGTACTGTTATGTAAGACTTAGACAATTATCAAAAAGTTATAAAAAAAGTAGCTAATTATTACAAGGCAGTATGAGAAATACCACAAATTTCTACAGGTAGCACAGGAAAGGAATGCAGAAAGCAGATTTGGGAGGGAAAAAAGAAGGGAAGTCAAAAGAGAATCTCTGAAGCATGTGTCTCTCAGTATATCCCTGTTTACTGGTGCCTGTGGTTAGGCAGCTTCTGGGAGGTCTGAGGAGAGGGTCATGTGGGAGGCCATCTTCTGGCCTGTCCATGTGTCTTGGCCTTTAGTGGGGTCTTCCCTCCAATATTGAAGATACTTCTCTCCTGGATTTCCTTCAATGAGTGAGGGATCTGGCATATCATTGTCTGAATACGGCGATCTGGTGAGTTTCCATTTATTGATACTACAGACATGAGTGTTCATTTCCTGAGGAAAGATTTCAGATAAGACAAATGGAAGTTTCAAGTTTTAAAACCAACAGGCTTAATTTATGTTTAAAAAAACAAAACAAAACATAATATCAGCTCTCTAGGGCAATAGGGCCAATTTCACATGCAACAAAGAAGAGTTAGGATTTATAGTTAAGAAGTAGAGTGGGAGTCAGGGGATGGAAAATTACTTAGAGGTAGACTACTTCTTTGCTAAAGTAGTCCAACAGAATTTTTTTCTGAAGGCAAGCCAGTGTGATAAGATATCAAGGGAGATCAAATCAAGAGTAGGGGATTTTTGCTATCCTAACTCTGCAGAATTCTTGCTAAAACTGAAACAAGTAGACCAAGATCAGAGTCCAAAATCAGGCTTATTTGAAGGAAGATTCAGAGAAACCTGACTAGAGCTAGATCAAAGAGACAGTCTTTTTCAGAAGAAAAGCTGACATTTTTGGGGGGTCGCCAAGAGACAAACGGCTTCTCCATTTTTAGTCCAGCATTATTTTTGCCTGCTACTTCTTAGCATCTTGCCTGTTGGAGAAGAATGAACATGTATGAGAATGAATATAGGGCACTAAGAAATGCCATCTTGGGAACAAAGTTTGGCTTTTCCACTTGGGGGATCAGTGACATATGGCAGTTGCAGCCCTGGGAAGCCTTACCATGGTCTGGCTAGGTGTCTCAGTCAAATAGAGGAGGCCACCATCTAACCAGAATTTGGTGTGTGGTCAGAAGTGGTGCTTCAGATACCAAGTCCCTTCAATGCAGAGTGACTTCCATTTTGGACAGTGAAAGATATCATTCTATAAACATCATAAGACATAGAGAAGAAACAAAGGACTCCTGGCTGTTCAGTGACTTTCTTTCAATCTCACCTGTGAGACAGGGCCAGTTGCTTGGAGATCTGATCCCAGTGTAATTTTCTTTGCCATGGCCCACTTTGTACTGATTACAGTCATCATGTACACTGAATGACTGTAGAATGCAAAGGATCAGGGCCACATTTATGTGCATAACTTATAAACTCCTGTGCTTAGCACATTGATTTGCAATGCTTAGGAAGTTGTGAATGAGTGTTGAAATTTTGAATGAGTTAAACATACAGGGAGGGGTATGGAGCGACTTTGAGGAATGGAGCTCCCTTCAGGGGAGTGGTAGGGATAAAAATTTGAAGAAGTAGCTTAAACAGGTATGTATATAGGGCAGAATGTAGACTGCTGACCGTTTGCTATGTCTTCTCTGACATAATCCTAAAGTAAGTTATCTTATTGCATATAATTTCTAAATGGTCAGTAGGGACTCCTTCCAATGCTATTTTGAGGATTCCAGACTCCCATATGAAACTATTGAGAATGATCAAATTGCCCATGTTGATTTCAAAAGCAGCATTCTTACATGTACCTCATTTTTTCTTTCTCCTCACTATGGTGAGTGGGAGTGGTTGCTGATGGTCCTCAACACTGTGTGGTATTTCTGCTAGCAGCAATCAGAGATAAATGAGACTGTCACAGAAGTGGCACATAGCAGCTGTGTGACAGAAGCAGAACTGTAAACACTTGCATGTGCCTGGAGAGCTGGGTCAGATTTGGTGTAGAGTAAAGTTTCGATTTAGTCACATTTTTTTTATCCTACTTTCCTTTGGATTTACCATTGGAGAACATAGCAGAGGAATGCTCTAAAAACAAAGTTTTAAACAGCAGGAGAGACCGCATGAGGGCACAGATAGTAAAGGAAAGTGTAAAGGGAATGGAGGAGGGGAGGGAGAGAGGAGCATGACTTGCAACAGAGAACATACACGAAGGCATTTAAAAGTTTCTCCTGCTTCCTTTTGAGAAAAGTATTAATCCCCACATATGACCTTTCCCTAACCAGTGAGAATCCCTGAAAGCATGTATTTAAAGTCCTTGCTCCAAGAGTCCAATCCAGGAACTCCTTATTCTGAGCTCTCCTGCTCAGAATGAACAATTTTGTTAAACAATGGAATAAAGGAACTGAAGAAAGGAAGGCAGACTGCTTGTCAGATGTGAGTGAAATAATCAAATAAGGAAAGAACCACATGTCCTCTAGTCCAGCAGTCTCCAACCTTTTTGGCATCAGGGACCAGTTTTGTGGAAGACAATTTTTCCATGGATGGGGTTGGAGGGATGCAGTCAAACCTCACTGCTAATGTTAATCTGTATTTGCAGCAGCTCCCCAGCACTAGGATCACTGCTTCAGCTTGACCTCAGATCATTAGGCATTAGATTCTCATAAGAAGCATGCAACCTAGATCCCTTGCTTGTGCAATTCACAATAGCATTCACACCACTATGA
>NW_006963929.1:0-806 GCF_000164805.1 Carlito syrichta
CGGTACCTTGGCGAGACCTTGTCTACACAAGAAGCCAAATAAATGAGCTGAGCATAGTGGCACATGACTGTCATTCTGGCATTCGGGCAGCCATGGTGGGAATATCACTGGAGGCCAGCTGGTGGAGGCCGCAGTGGCTGAAAGGGGCCCTCTGTGCTCCAACCTGGGTGACAGAGCGTGAATTTGAATCAGAATAATAATAACAACCACCACCACCACAACCACAGGCCAGAGTCAGGGGTACAGCCTGGCATCCCATTCCATCAGAGGTCGGGGTGAGTGGATGGCCTGAGCCTGCAGGTTTCAGACCAGCCCGGAACACTGTGTGGGAGGATAACCTAAGACCGGCAGATGGAGTCTGTGGTGGCCGTGAGCATGCCGCTGTGCTCAAGCTTGGGTAACAGAGTGGGATTCTGACTCCAAATAATAATAATCACCACTACGCCTGCCACCAAGCACGAGGAGTCACCCTCAGGAATGGGAGAGAAAATTCACTTTACCACCTGTCATTCGCAAGAGGTTTCAAAGGTGGCCACCGGATATGATCATCCCACGTCTTTGTCCACGTGTCCCAGAAGGCCTGCCCCCACCCTCCACAAACATGCCCACAGTAAAGATGCATGTAAGCTCATGGAACAGGCAGACCAAATTAGGGTGGCCATCAGACACAGTGCGATCAAAGCAGACTGGTAATGCTGCAGCCAACTCAGGTTCCAGTCACCTGGTCTGCCACCTTCGAGCGAGGGTAGGGCTGCTTCTCTCCCAATCACTCCATCATCCTCTGATCACGTGGACCTATGGCTGAG
>NW_006963930.1:0-802 GCF_000164805.1 Carlito syrichta
CTAGCTGACTTAATTAGCTAGCTAACTGGCTAGTTAGCTGGGTAGCTGACTTAACTATCTAGCTGAATAGCTACCTAGCTGACTAGCAAGGTGAATAGCTAGATGACTTAACTAGCTAGCTGAATAGTTAGCTGACTTGCTATCTGACTGAACTAGCTAGCTGGATTGCTAGCTGACTTAAGTAGCTGACTACCAACTTGGCTGGATATCAGGCAAGCCAACTGACTTAACTAGCTAGCCAAATTTTTGATTAAACTGCTAGCCATCTGGCTTAACTAGCTAGCTACCCAGCTGGCTAGCTGGCTAGGGAGACAGCTAACCAGGTAGCGGGCTGGCCAGCTGGCTAGCCAGCTGACTTAATTAGGCAACCTGCTGGCTAGGGAGTCGGATAGCCAGCCAACTTAACTAGCTAGGCACCCTGCTTGTCTGCCTAGATAGCCAGCGGGCTTAACTAGCTAGCCACCTACCTAAAAAGCCTGTTAACCAACCAGCTTAACTTGCCAGCCACCTAGCTAGCTAGACGGCTAACTAGTTGATTTAACTAGCAGACTTAACTAGATAGCCATTCGGCTAGCCAGCTGCCTTAACTAACTAGCCAAGTAGCCTGTTGGTTGTCTAGCCAGTTCACTTAACTCGCTGACTTAACTAGGTAGTCAGCCCACAAGCCAACTGACTTAATTAGCTAGCTATCTAACTAGACAGGTGGTTAGCCAGCTGACTTAACTAGCTGATTTAACAAGGTAGCCAACTGGCTAGTAAGCTGACTAAAGTTGCGAGTTACTAGCTAGCCAGTTGGCTAGCC
>NW_006963931.1:0-740 GCF_000164805.1 Carlito syrichta
TGTGTATGGAAAGATAATGCAAGTGGGGAAAAGAATAGTGAAATCCAGAGTGAAGACTAAGTATTGAAAAATGTTCCAACTTGGAAAAAATGAATACTTGAAAAGCCTTTTGCCTTTTCTTTTCCATTGACTCTGTTTTGAAGGCATGAACTGTGTGAAGAAACGTCAGGAGAAACGTCTTTATACTGCACTTCTGATTTTAATGCTCAAGGTTTGACAAATAAAAGGATGGTATAATATTTCTCCTGAGGTCATGTGTTTCTGTGGTTATAGCTAGTCCTGCATTAGAGATATACTCAAAGAGATAAAGAGTTGAAGTCGATTACCTATACACTTAAAGTAGTCATAAAGTAAGTGTATATGATTGTGTATATGTAAGTAGGGTGGGGGAATTTATCTTGCAAATATAATTTGAGAGTTGAAATATAAGGCCTTTGCCATGCAAACTGTACATACTTTCCCAGAAATGATTGCAGTTTTTTTCTGCACATCTACTTGTGTAAGGCCAAGACCCCTGCCCACAGAGGCAGTATTTTATTTGTCTCTGAATCCCATGTACCAATAGAGTGGATAGTTCATGGCAGATATTCAATAAATCTTCCTGATGAATAAATCTTGTAGCCAGAAATTGCCCATGGGCTTTTCACATGACAAAGTAATAAGCTATCTAAAAATATTACAAATAGGAGGAGGGTTGGGTATAAAGAAAAATATTACAGTAGAGATGACACTATAATGAA
>NW_006963932.1:0-838 GCF_000164805.1 Carlito syrichta
CGGCTGATTTTTTCATTTATTGTAGAGATGAGGTCTCACTCCCCAGGCAAGTCTCGAACCCACTGGTTCAGGCAATCCACTCACCTCAGCCTCCCAATGTGCTGGGATTACAGGCTGAGCCACCACTCCAGGCTATTTATTATCTTGATTCATCTATTCTTCCTTTCTTCCAATTTTTTTGGATCTTCCCATCCCCTTCCCTGGGGCTTAGACTCCATGAAGGGCGATAATTTGTGGGAGATTACTTAGTGCTAAGGCACTGGGGATGAATGAAGTGGTGGAACTGTATAGCTGTGTCTTTGTCATCGGTCTACACTGAGGCATGCTAGGATGTCCTCCCTCCTGATGACCAGGTTTGAAGATCTCTGCTTCTTGTGGCCTCAAACGTGTAGCATGGAATTCTGACAGAAACCAGACATCTCAGCTGCTTTCACACTCCTCATGTACCCCATTCCCAGACCCAACCTCATTTTTTCTTGAAAACTCCCAGATCTCTGCCCAGAAAATGGTACAGAGCCCCCTTTTCAGGACTTTAAAATCCCTATCGCACATCTTCTCTCCTTAACTCACTCAAGATGACTTCTCTCTCTCTCTCTATTTTTTTTTTTGAGTTGGAGTCTCACTCTGTCAGCCAGACTGGAGTGCACTGGCCTTTCCCAGCGACCTGCTGGGCTCCGGCGATCCTTCCGCCTCAGAATTCCAAGTAGCCGGAACTACAGGCGCGTGCTACCACGCCTGGCTAATTTTTTGATTTATTGTAGAGATGAGGACTCGCCAAGTTGCCCAGGCAGGTCTCGAACCCGCGGGCTCATGCAATCCACTCACCTCAGCCTCCCAA
>NW_006963933.1:0-775 GCF_000164805.1 Carlito syrichta
CAGGTATGTTCTCTACAGGGTATTCACCGGGTCACAGAGTAGGTCAATATCTTGTCCCTTTAGAAACCACCACACACTTTTCCAAATGTGTTGCTCTACTTTTCAGTCCACATGGAGTGTAGAAGCATTTATTTTTTGTCAAATCCTTACCTTCCTCTGTTACTGTTAGTTTAGTTAATGATGGCCACTCTTAGAGGGGGTATGTGGTGTTTCAAATTGGTCGCATTTGCATTTCTTTGATGATGAGTGAGGATGAGCAATTTTCATGTGTCTGCTGGCTGTACGTATCTCTTATAATGAAAAGTTTCCAATCACGTATTTTGTACGTATTTCAAAGGGAATGTTTGTCTGATTTTTCTGAGTGTTTGAGTTTCTTTTAGATCATAGATGTTATGTTCTTTTACAGATATACAGGTGGAGAATCGTTTTTCCCATTCTATTGCCTGTATTCCTGCTCTTCTGGTGTTTCTTTTGTTTTGCAGAAGTATATTTATTTCATGAGATCCCACTTGTCTAACTTACTTCTTACAGCATGGGTATTTAGTGTTCTGAAGAGGAATTAATTCCCGGTTCCAGTTTCAATAATTGTGTCTCCTGTGTTTTCTAAGATTATTATAATCTGGTGCTTTACGTTTAGGTCTTAGATCCATTTAGAGTTAATGTGTATGATTATGGTTAGATTCCTGTTTCAACCCTTGTGCATGTCTTCAGCCTTTTCCCAGCACCATTTACTGAATATATTCTCCATTACCATTGAATCTTGGGTGATTTTTTA
>NW_006963935.1:0-14473 GCF_000164805.1 Carlito syrichta
AAAGTCATAGCTATAACTATCAAAGTAAAAAAGACAATGAATATTGGGATAAAGACAACGTTTAGTGATAGTACCATGACCGATCTTGAAAATTCAAAGTAACAGGCGTGTGGGATATTCAAGTGAATGAGACTTCAGAACCAGGTGTGCTACAGATTACTATCGCAAAATCAAAATCGTTACCACACAAAAGAAGTAATCACTAGAACAATGAATGAGCAAAATTCCTCTTGCAATAGCAACAAAATCCAAGGATTATCTGAGGAAGCCTCACAAATGTATAAGACCACTGTAGACACAGCTATAGAAATGTACTGATGCATTCAGGGAGCAAAAGAAGACTGAAATACACAGAACAGAAGGACATATTCATTGGTGGGAAACAGTTGTAAAACTGTCAAATTATTATTATAATTATTTACATTGTAGTGCCTCACCTGTAGCTGTCAAGAGGACAGTCAAGTGTGGGCTGCTGTATTCTCCAAAAGTCAACCTTGAAAACTATGGAAGGGAGAAACAAAGGAAAGATAGCAACAAGGTCTCAACCACAACACACTAGAAATCCCTGAGGAAGACTGAAGACTGTGTTGAAGTGGTAGTTGTGTTGTGGCAGGTGGGCAACTGCATAATTGGGGAGGTCTGTAGCCTGCATAACTGACAAATGACAGGATGGGTGGGAGGAATTGGATGAACTCCTGGCTCTGCTTCCTCATACTGCCAGAGGCAGCACCGCGCCAGGATGCCCGTAGCCCTGGGGTGATCTCATCCCATAGGGGAATTGGGCTGATGGAGACACTAAAGCTCCAGAGGCCTGCTAATAATCCCCTGAGATCAACTTCCTGGGTGAGGGCTGGCCCTTGAGAAAAATTGTTGTAACAGAATACAAATAATGAAATAGAAGAACGGAGTGTCACAGTGAGTCACGCACACACTATGTATGTTAACCTACATCTATAATTAGAAGATATGTGTCACACTTGTTTGGTGTAGAAAAAGTTTTATGAGGAAAGGCTTCAAAATCTACCGCTGGCTGGGAAGGTGTGCGTCACCTCACGGGTCACGACAACCATGGACGCTGCAGCCCATTGCGGAGCATTAGCCTGGGCCCCGCAGCCATTCTCTGCAAGGGTTTCAGCTGGGCACGTGGTCAGAGGCGGCAGAGAGAGGACATCTCCTGCTGATCGCTGGATATAAAAGCCACCTTGGGCGCTACACGCAAACCACCTACCTCACCGTGGTGCTCCGCTCAAGAAACAGGGCCCTGCTTCAGTACTGGGTTGGGTTGCCTTTATGCAGACGTGGTCTGTCTGTCTCCAGTAGGCACAAGAACGGTCTGGAGTTGAACCATTCAGGTGCGCAGGTGGCTACTGGCCGCTCAAGCAGGGGCAGCCAGTTCGGGTGTAGACGTGCCGTGTAAAATCCACACTCGATTTCAAAGATTTAGTACAAAAAGCAAAATATTCGTAATTTTTATATTGATTACGTGTTGAAATGATATTTTGGATATATTTGGTTTAAATAAAATATGGAAATAAAAATGTACATACACACACACACACACACACACACACACACAAAAGCCAGGCACCTGATGGGGACCCTCAGGAGTGAAGGCTGCGGGTCCACACACCCCACATGGAGCGGCCCACAGACTCCAGCTCAGGCCCTGCAACCAGGCCCGGACGACATCACGGGCCTCCTCAGCCTGAACACACCCATCCCCCCCACTGCCACCGCAGGGTGCTCTGGGAGTCAGAGCCTTGGTCTGAGGGAAGCGAACACCAGTCGGCAGAGGATGGGCGTCTAGAGTCTGGCAGGCATCTGCACAGGGACACTGAGGGACACTGGGCCCCTCCCCCCACAGCACACTTCCCTCCTACCCCTCAGCCCCGCGGCACAACCATCGCCCACCCTCCCCACCCCCAACAGAACCCCGCCCCGCCCCTGTCGTCAGCCCTGGAATGCCGCTGGTATTCGCCGGATGTGACGTTCACCCACTTCCGCTCCGGGTCTGAGAAAAGCGACAGCTTCGGTTTGAGGTCCCGCCTTCGAAGAGGCTGAAGGGAGACCCCCAGGCTCCTAGGAGTCAGGTGAGGGTTGAGAAGGCCCGCAACTCAGCTAGGGAAACTCCAGTAATCCAGCTCTGTCCCTTGTGTTATCCAGCTCTGTCCCTTGTGTTATCCGAGGACCACGCGGTGGCAGGATTGTCAGGCTGGGCCCCTTCCCCCCTTTGACTCAGGGGCTTCTGGGAGTCAGCTTGGTGTGACCGGGAGCAACTCAAGTTCATAGAACGCAGGGTCCCAGACCCTGTAAGGTGTCATGGTCACGACGCTGAGGGACGAATAAGGAGACCCACCCTAGAGAGAGGGGCGCAGGCTCCGTCTTGGCCCCTGCTGTCCCCCCTAGGGAGCCCCGGGAGGGGTGGGCGGATGTGACGTCCCGTCACTTCCGCCCACGGCGTTGGCAAGAAGCGAGGGCTTGAGTCTGAGGGAAGGGACCCAGGCTGCGCCCCGCACCCGGGTGAGGACGCGGGGAGCCGACGGACGGGGCCTCAGATTCCGGTACCAGAACAAGGGGGACCCCACAGCTGTCTCCTCCTGCCGTCGGCCTGGGAGGCCCGTGCCCGGCAGCCAGGCCCGCGGCTCCTGGCTCACGTGACCGGGGAGAGGCCGGGAATCGGGGGCAGGCTTCGGGGGAGCAGAGGGGAGTGCCCGGCCCTTCTGCGTGACCTGCCTGCCCTGAGGGAGACCGAGGGAACCCCAGACCCACGGCAGAGGTCCCAGCCCGGCTCCTGCATCTGACCGAGGCGCCTCCTTATTCGGCAACGGGATGTGAGGGATGGCGACTAGGGACAGCTGAGGGCTGGGGCGCAGGCCCTGCCGTGAGTCAAGGGAGGGTGAAGAGAGAGGATCGGGGAAATAACTCCAGAACACGGGACCTGGGACCTGGGAGGCCCTAGGCAGGGTGGCCGGATATGGGGATCCTGGAGTTTGCTTTGTGGCTGACAGGGAGGGGAGGGCTGTGGCCTCGGGTCATCAGAAGGAGGCATCCCAGGCCCTGAGGGAGGACTCAGCAGAGTCCCCACCCCTGACACAGGAAACCTGCCCCTGCTGCCATCCTTGGTAGCCCTGGGCTGAACTGTGGGGAAGAGATGCGCCCCCCCCCCATTTCTTCCTGGGACACTCAGGGAGATGGGGGCCTTGTGCTGCAAGACACACCCGCGGTTCAGCAGGGGGGAGAGGGCCCCGGCCGCTCCGGAGTAAATTTAAATGCCTGGAACGGAGGAGGCCCCCGATCCTGCCCCTTCGGACAGCCTTGGGAAACCCACACAGGAGCGTCCACGTGGTGTAGCCTCCCTTCTGCCTCCTGGGTCTCGGGGAAGGTGGGGGCCTGGTGTGAGGGGTGACCACAGGTGAGCAGAGGGAGTGTTACACCCAGATCCCATAAATTGGCTGCTATCCCTCGTGGCCAATTGAAATATGAGAGGCAGAGACGGGGGGAAAAGGGAGCGCTTAAGTTCTGTTACCAGGTTATAGGGAGACGGGTCTGCATCCTTTCCAAAAAACCTGGCCGAAGCCTCAGATTCATTCTGGTATTTATACCCCAAATTCATAGCCCTTCACCTACCCCTAGTTTGAAGTTTACGTGCGGTTTTCACGTGACTCAAGATGTACATTAACAATTTTTGATACGTGACCTCTGGTGCCACACAGAGTCTCCTGTCAGGCTGACATTTGTGATAATATTTTGGAATTTACAACGTGATTTTTACAGTTGTTTCTGGAGGAAGAGGCACACAGTTGCAACATTTGGAAGAAAGGGAATGTCACCACATTCACCGTGATAGCTTTCATATGACTGCTACTGGAATTCTTGGGATTACACACCACAGTTGTATAACATAAACCATTATAAAGATGGCAAGAATGAAAGATTAAAAACAGAATGAGGACTTTTGTAAGACATAATTATCAGGATATTCTTTAAACTGTTGTACGACGTAATTGTCAGAATATTCTATTTCCAGATCCTTGGCTCATGACAATATGATGTCCTCTTATTCACAGATGGAGGAGAGGCCAGCAATGCCCATTCTGGGCTTCCAGGTCCACTCCCGGCAGCCTTGGACTGCTCTCCTCATTATGAGGTGGTCTGCCTTGCCAGCTGTTTTTTCTTCACCAGCAAGAGCTTACTAGATAATGTTGGCCAGTCGGGCAAGGCTGTGCTAGAAGGAGGGGAGTGAGTCGGAAAAAATTTACACTTTTGAATTCAGTCAGCTGTTTTTTTTCTTTTTTTTAGATATCAGGATTTATTGAGAGGACAGAAAAGTTCCCACCGTCGGAGGGGACTTGGAGGGGTTGCCCCTCAGTCCGCTTTTATGTTTAGGCCTAACTCGGCTTCAAAAGAATACAAGTTTTTAAGAGCTTTCTAAAGGTCTGTTCTAATATAACCCAAATGGTCCCTTTTCAGCCTACAAGAGAAGTCTAGGGTCTGCCAGGAGTCCAAGAGGACGGCTCGTGAGGACTGCCCACAAGGAGGTACCCCTACACCCAAAGAAGTAAGAATTTCAGAGATCATCTTTCCCTTTACTCAGCCCTGGGAAATTCCAGGCTGGATTTGCTTGTGGCATGTTCTCATTTCTGTCACATGGTTAGGGGTGGGTGCTCTCAAGGAGGTGAGGACATTGATCTGAAGGGTCACATCTGTTCAACGGTGGGGGGGGAATCCAGGAACTTCCAGGACCCCAGGCGTACACACTTCGTGAGGACTGGGGGTACCCCCAGCCCGGAAAGAGGGCATCCTACCGAGTCTTTCTGTCCCTTCTTAACAGCTCTGGTGGGACTCGATCAGGGGAGGCTCTCAGTATCAAGCTCACTTTAACCACGGGCAGGAAGTTGGGGAATCCTCCAGGAGAGAGGGTCTTGGTCTAAAGAGGAGATGTCTGCTCACCTCAGGGGGGTGCGGCAGGGCCGGCCCCGGCAGGGGTTATGGTCAGTGACCCGCAGGAGGGCTTTAGAATCCCCTTCTCAGAACAGATGGGGCAAGGCCCTGGTGTCAGCCCTGGAGACCCCATGCAGGGGTGGCAGGGTGTGGCATCTCCTCACTTCTGTTTCAAGGATCTCAGGGGGGTGAGGAACTCAATCTGAGAGGGCAACCTTAGATCATCCCAGGGACCCCCATCGGATCAATAGACCCAGTTGGATCGGCCAAGAGTCCAGCTGAGGACTCTGAGGGAGGATTGGGGTTAACCCTCTGCCCAGAACACACACCAGAGCCCGATTAAATCTGCCCCGCCCCCGTTGTCGGCTCTGGAGAGTCTGGGCAGGGCCTTCAGGCTCGGGCCTCCTCTCATACCTGTATCTCTGGTCTCATGGTGGTGGAGTCCTTGGTCTTTGAGGGCTGCACTCATTTCCGCAGAGGGAGGGGCCCAGGCCCTGCCATGAATCATGGTGAGAACTGATGGGCCCGTTCTCACTCACTGAATGAACGGGATGCAGCCCAGGCCTGTCCCTTCTTTCAGCCATGGAAAGTCACAAGGTGCGGGGACTGGCGGGTGGATGGGCTTCCCTCTCTTTGTCCTGTAGTGTCTCCTGGAGGTAGGACCTTAGTTTAAAGAGGTGGCCTCAGGTCAACAAGGGACAATCCCAGGTCCTGCCAGGCATCAAGGGGAGGACCGCACAGACTCCTCACCCCCAAACACTTGGGCCCATCTGAATCGGCCACCTCTGGCTATCTTTCCCAGGAGGCCCTGGGCAGCTGTGGCCAGATGTGGAGCCCCTCGCTGCCTTCTGTTTCCTACCAGGGATGAGCGCTCTTGTTCTGAGTGTTCTTCCAACCAGCAGAGGGATGGGTTGAAGCATTGCCAGGGGATCGCTGTGGGCCTGAGTGAGCATGGAGGGGATCCTCCAGCCCAGAAAAGTGGGGACCTCACAGAGTCTGGCGCACCCTCCCGGCGGCGCTGTGGGGCACTGAACTGTGTTTGCAGTGTGCAGCCAGAAGGCCCCGTGATTCTTCTTCCAAGGGCTCCATTAACCAGGAGGTGAGACCTTGGGCTGAGACAGTGCTCTCGGGTCAGAGAGCACAGAAGGCCCAGACAGTGCCGGAAGTGAAGGTGAGGTGCTCACCCTGAATGTGTACCAAGGGCCCCACCGACCCTAGAACACAGGGGACCCCGCTGCTCCACTCCGCCAGCCCTCCTGTCAGCCCTGCAGCCTCAGTCTTGCTGAGTCGGTTGCAGCATCTAAGGAGAGGTAATTCAGCCTTTATGAGAAACTCTAGAGTGAGTTTCTCAGTTAAGGCCCCTCACGTGCTTCTCTCACCACCCAGCTCCTGCCCACAGTCCTGCCACCTGCTCCATCATGTCTCTCGGAGAGAGGATTCAGCGCCGCAAGCTTGAGGAAGACCTTCAGGCCCAAGGAGAGGCACCGGGCCCAGTGGCTGTGCAGGCTCCTGCAGCTGAGGTTGAGGAGGCTGCCACCGCCTCCCTCTCTGCCTCTCCTGCTCTGATCCCGGGCACCGTGGATGAGGTGCTTGCTGCTGGGTCCCCGAATCCTCTGCAGAATCCTCAGAAAGCCAGTTCCCTTCTCAGTACCATTGCTTCCATTCTGCATATCCAATCTGATGAGAGCTCTAGCAGCGAGGAAGAGGAGGAGCCTGACCCGGGCACCCCTGAGTCTTTGCTCCAAGAGTCCCTACATAAGAAGGTGGTTCGTTTGGTCTATTTCCTCCTGCACAAATACCGAAGCAAGGAGCCGCTCACAAAGGCAGAGATGCTGAGTGCTGTCATCAAGAGTGAGGAGGAGCACTTCCCGGCCATCTTCGGCGAAGCCTCCGAGTGCATGCGGCTGGTGTTTGGCATTGACGTGAAGGAAGTGGACCCCACCGGCCACTCATACGTCTTCGTCAGCTCCCTGGGCTTCTCCAGCGATGGCATGCTGGGGGATGACCAGAGCAAGCCCACGGCCGGCCTCCTGATCACCATCCTGGGCATAATCTTCATGGCGGGCGACTGCGCCCCTGCGGAGGTCATTTGGGAAGCGCTGAGAGTGCTAGGGGTGTGTCCGGGGAGGGAGCACTGCTTGTATGGGGAGCCCAGGAAGCTCCTCACCCAGGATTGGGTGCAGGAAGGGTACTTGGAGTACCGGCAGGTGCCCGGCAGTGACCCCGCACGCTACGAGTTCCTGTGGGGTCCCAGGGCCCATGCTGAAACCAGCAAAATGAGGGTCCTGGAGCATGTGGCCAAGGTCAGTGGGAGAGATGCCACTTCCTACCCATCCCTGTTTGAGAAGGCTCTTAGAGAGAGGATGGAGAGGGAGCCCAAGCAGGAGTTGCAGCCGGGGCCAGTGGCAGGCTCAGGGCAAGTACACATTCCAGGGCCGTATCCAGCAGCTTCTCCTGCCTCGTGTGAAGATCCCCATTCTCCACCCTGTGTTTGAAGAGAGCAGCCAGTGTTCTAAATAGTGGGGGCCATGGTGTGTTGAGGGCAGTGCAGTGACTCCCATCTTTCGGTTCCTGCTGTATTGGGGATGTATCTTTGTTTCCTTTTGGTAATTTTCAAATATTGTTCATTTTGGTGGAAAATTTACTTAGCCTCAGTGTCTGAGTTTATGGATTATATTGATGGCACATGTATTTTTGCTTACCCATTTCAATAGTAAGATTTTGCTATGTTGTAAAACATAGTCAGAAACCTTCCATGTTTTTCTGTGATTTAGATTAAGATACCATGGTATCAAAATAGGCAGTTCCTTTGAAATGTGAAAGAACTCTGTATTTAAATATAAAAATTTATGGAATAGAAAAATAAAATTAAAAGTCAATTATTTTTTTTCTTCTTATCCCTTTGCATTTGTTGTTTTTAAAAATTAAAATATAAATTTATACCTGGGTTTGCTTGGCTTATTCAAGATTATAGGAGAAATTAAATCTGAATAAATAGTCCCTCCTGTTCACTGCTCATTTCTTCCTCCAACATTGATAGAGTGTCTGCTCTTTGGAAGGTTCTGGGTTAGTGTACATACTAGGAGAAGGCTGATCCATTCTTACCTAGAGGGTCGCAGAGTCTAGGAGCTGTAGTCATGTAATGAAGGACGAGAAATGTCTTCTAAGACCTAGAGGGAAAGTAAGAGAGGGGTGAGTGTGTGGAGCTCGAGCTAAGAGTGCCCGAGTGCAAACGTCCTGAACCAGGGCCCCCTGGGGCTTCAGGAAAATGCTGTTCCTTCTGCGGAGCTGATTGTAATGGGGCTGGATGGTGGCAAGGGCCAGACCTTCAGGTAGTGAATCTTAGTACTGAGAGGAAAGCCTGGAATGGAAAACTGCTCTGAGCAGTTCCTTCTGGATGAGGGATGAAGCAGAGAAGAATCTTGACCAGGGCAGGGGTGGAAGGTGTCCTGTGCTCTTGTTCTCGTGCTTTATTACATAGTACATGGACTAGGTATTTTATACCCATAAACTGCAAAGATTTCCTGAAAAATAAAATTTTCTGAGATAAGCCTATGAATTGATACCCAGAAGTCAGCTGATTCCATTAGAGAAACATTTTGATTGGGCTACCTTGAATGTAATTTGGACAACCAATAACTAGATTTTTGGTTGGGGGGGAATGAATGAAAATCATGGTTTCAATGGAAAAGCAGGTGGGAGGGAGGGAAGGAATCGGTCTTTGACTCAAATTCCCAGAGCTCTGAGTTGAATCCACCTGTGGAAGACACCCACCAGCCAAATTTTGAAGTGTATCCTCTAAGAAGGAATATTGACTGAGTTTCACTGATGACACTTCTCTTTTGGCTAAGTATTTATCCCATATCCTATTGAGGTGCATGTTCTCTGATGATTCCTGAAGAACAATGACAACCACATCATTCCAGCCTGGTAGGGCCTGAAATCCAATAATATTAGAAATAAGAGCTATGTGCCATTCATGAAACTGACTGATGCCAGACCTTGAGCCAGGTGCTTCGCTTACACTGCACACACTCCACCAGTCCTACTGGACAGGACTTATCCCATGCGTTTCACAAATTAAGAACCCAAGTCTCAGAGGGCTTGGTCCTTTCCCAGGATCACATGCTAGCAAATGACAGGTCTGGGACCACAACTCTAATTTCTCTAATTTTTCTAGTGCCCACCGTGTCCTCACTCCTCCCAGCCTGAGCCCTACAACCTGACTCTACTTCATTTCTCCTCTCAGCACTGCATCGTGTCTCTCAGGCAACAAAAGAAGGACCCTGAGGCCAAGGACTAAAAGCAGGCCTACAGAAGGTGACAGTGAGCATCCAACACCATTTAGGGGTGGCCTAATGATGGGGATTCCTTGAGAGCTGACCCTGCCAGGTGCTTTCTGTTTTACACTTACTGTGTAACAGATCATGGAAGAGGCAAATGTTTACCCACATGTTGCATTCCTCTTGGTCCTGGGCACAAGGGACCAACACAGTGCAAGTGTTTCTCTCTGGTTCCAGCACTTTCAGAGTCACAGCACTCTTCCCCTGGTTGTCCCGACGTGCCCTCCCTTCTGACTCTAGAGCCTGCTGCCTGTTCCTCCCTGCTGCCTCATCTGTAGGCTGCACAGAATCCGCTGCCCTCCCAATGACACGGAGCATTCCTAGCCCCTGCAGAAGTCCTCTGGCTCTCCCACAGCTCACCCTCAGCTTTGTGTCACAGGCACACCCCTTTCATTGAAGAGTCCATTTTGAACAATGACTTTACACATTTGGTCATCCTTTCCTGGAGATGAGAAACACACTCTTTGTTTTCCTAATGGCCTGTGAGTGGAGTCCAATTTGGCCTCCTCATGTCCTGCTTCTTGAGATACAACCCTGAAGACAGGATTTTTGCAGCCACTCAGTTATTAGCAGTAGAATATTCATGAGCTTCTTAAGCTGCAAACTGAACAGTAGGTGTTGACTGAAATCAAGGTGGCAGTGGCAGAGGTAGTAAGACGGAACCAGATTCTGGATAGGTTTTGAATAGCAAACACAATTTTCTGTCAGAGTGAAGCGGGCTTAGTTGCTTTGAACAATGAGGACAGAGATGGGAAGACCAGGATGAAGCAAATGTTGGAGCAGGAGTTCTGAGGCTTCCTCCAGACAGGATCAAGTTTAGATGTCTGTGTGACGTCTACATGAAGCTGCAGAAGAGTCCGAAATCCAGGAAGTATCTCAGGCTGTGGGGCTCAGGGACAGTCCTGGGAGAACCAACTCCCACTGTCAATCATCCCAGCGGGAAGCTATGGTTCTCAGACCTCAGGCAGCACACTCTAGTTTCTGAGCACATTTCTTTCCCCCAACCTAGTAGGTCATTGGGACTTTTCTTATTCCCATATGTATTCCTAGCAGGGAGCCTAAGAGGAATACTTAGTCATACTTTGTAAATGTTAGGGAATGAGTTACTCTCTCCTATATCTTACAATCATGATATACATCTATGGGCACGCAACATCCAGGCTGTCCCAGAAACTGACAGATCTGACTTAGTAAAATAAAGATATGTGAATCAAAACTACACTGGATCCCCAGCCAACAATAGCAGAATGCAAATTGTTTACAATGCCACGTGGGACATTTATGAAAAAAGACTATTTGTAGGGTGAAAGCCTCAATACATTTTAAAACTGAAATGATCCAGATTTTATTCTCTGACCATGACCAAGTTAAATTAGAAATCAACAACAGAAAAGTATCCGGAAAATCCCCCAATATTTAGAAATTAAACAGCATACCTCTAGAAGAAAACCCATGGGTCAAAGAAGAAATCACAAGGGAAAATAGAAACTATATGAAAACAAAAATACACAACAAATTTTGTAGGATGCAACTAACTCAGAGCTTAAAGAGAAACTTTTAGTAGTTTAAAATGTTGATATTTGAAGTAGAAGAAAGTCCCCAAATTAATTATCTAATTTTCCACCTTAACAAACAAAATAGCAAAAATTAAACCAAAGAAGGTAAAAGTTGAGAAATAATAAAGAATAGAAATAATTGAAAGAGTAAAAATGTAAGCACTATAGGAAAATCAATGAAACCAAGAGGTGTATTTTTTTTAAAGATCAATACAATTGAAAAATCTTAGACTGATCAAGGAAAACAAGAGGGGTAAGATAAATTAACAGTATCAGGAGTGAAAGATGGTTCATAATTATAGACTATACAGATATTAAAAGGATAATAAGAAAGTATTCTGAACAACTTTATGCCAATAATTTGACACACTGCATGAAATGGACAATTAAAAAGAACACAGAGCCGGGCTTGGTGGCTCAGCCTGTAATCCCACGCCTTTGGGAGGCTGAGGTGAGTGGATTGCCTGAGCCCGCGGGTTCGAGACCCGCCTGGGCAACGAGACCTCATCTCTACAATAAATCAAAAAATCAGCCGGGCGTGGTAGCGCATGCCTGTAATTCCGGCTACATGGAAGGCTGAGGCGGAAGGATCGCTGGAGCCCAGCAGGTCGAGGCTGCGGTGGCCGGAACGGCCACTGCACTCCAGTCTGGGCGACAGAGTGAGACTCCAACTCCAAAAAAAAAAAGAACACAGAGACAGTCTAAGTTTACTCAATATTACATTAATGAATTTAGTAGCCATATAGCTGATGCAGAAATTGCATGTGTAATTAAAAACCTTCCCACAAAGAAAATTCCAGGCTCAGATCACTTCACTGGTTAATTCTACCACACATTATACCAACCCTACACAGTCTTTCACACAGAGGAGGAAGGACACTCCCAACTCGTTTCATGAGGCCAGCTGTAGATTTATACCTACAGACATGACAGATAAGGTGGAGTTACAGACCAATGTCCTTCATGAGCACAGTTCTCAAACCCTTCACAAAATGTTACCATGTTGAGTCAAAGAGTATATATAAAAAGAATCATGAACCATGCACAACTCAGTGAGTTTTCCCAGGAGAGCAGGGTTTGTCCAACATTTGAAAGCCAATCAATATAATTCATATTATTAGGAGGCTAAAATAGAAAAACTATATGATCATTTGAATAGGTGGAGAAAAAAACCTTAAAGAAAATTTCACACTCATGCAAGAATATAACTGGTGGAAAAATAAAGACAGAACTTCTTCAATTTGATAAAGGACATCTAGAAAAATAGACTTGTGGCCGGGCTCAGTGGCTCAGTCTGTAATACCAGCACTTTGGGAGGCTGAGGCAAGTGGATTGCCTGAGCCCATGGGTTTGAGACCCACCCTGGCAACTTGGTGAGACCTAATCTGTACAACAAATATAAAATTAGCCGGGAGAGGTAGCGCGCACCTGTAGTTCTAGCTACTTGGAAGGCTAAGGCAGAAGGATCGCCAGAGCCCAGCAGGTCAACGCTGGGATGGCTGTGAGTGTGCCACTGCACTCCAGCCTGGGCGATGGAGTGAGACTCTGATTCAAAAAAAGAAAAAAAAAGAAAAAAGAAAAAGACTACTCCCCACAAAGTTTAGAGATTAAAAAAAAGAAGAAGAAGAAAAGAAAAGGGAACTGTAGATGAACAACCCGAGGGGTAGAAGAAAAACTGTGCAAGGAAGCCCAAAGAAAAATTATTAGTTAGACTGCGTGGAAATAAAAGATAACAGAACTCCTAATGGTGTAAAATCTCTACAATGTCAGTAAGCTGCAGGGAATCCTGGGGAAGAAGACGGTGGTAGTACACTGAAAAAGCAAAAAGACAAAAGCAGCAAAGTAGTCTTCTCTCATCTGACAGAGGAAGAGAGGAAAAGGGCAGGAAGTGGCCTGGGCTACTATAGTCTCCAAACTTCATTGTAGTCCACGTCTAGGTCACATCAAGGGTGTGAAATCTGGGAATTTCATATAATGTTATTTGGGGTTCCAAATTAACAATACTTTCCTCTCTACAATATCCTAAATCTACACTTTACTGCTTCAATCAGGTTAATCTAATGCACCCGTTCATAAAATATATTTTACATTTGAGGACAATCTGTCCTAAAGTTTTGGTTAGCATATTTAACATTCTTTTCTTTCTTTCTTTTTTTTTTTTTTTTGAGTTGGAGTCTCACTCTGTCACCCAGACTGGAGTGCAGTGGCCACTCCCGGCCACTGTAGCCTCAACCTGCTGGACTCCAGGGATCCTTCCACCTCAGCCTTCCAGTAGCTGAAACTACAGGCATGTGCTACCACGTCCGGCCAATTTTTTGATTTATTGTAGAGATGAGGTCTCGCCAAGTTGCCCGGGCAGGTCTCGAACGCGCAGGCTCAGGCAATCCACTCACCTCAGCCTCCCAAAGTGCTGGGATTACAGGCTGAGCCACCGAGCCCGGCTTAACATTCTTTTCTATAAACAGAAATTATGTCACATGCTGAGGGAAGTTTCCAAGTATGCAAACATGTCAATTCCAGAAATCTTGATAGACTTCTTGGATTGCTCTTTTCAAGACTGACATAGTTTTTAAGAGTTATACTCAACTATTTCATTGCTGGAGTTCTTAAATCTTCATTGCCTCTACATTTTTTTGCTCTCAATTTATAAAGTAAGCATTCAAGTCAAGAGAAAGAGGTAAGTTTTAAATGTGCAAACTAGCAACAAATAATTCACTCAACTCTTCTGATATGATATAGGTGTCCACTTCAGGAAGTCCTAAAGTGTAAATTTCTAAGTGTGATCTTCAGACTACTTTTTATCAGAATCACGTACTGTAGTAGTGTCTCTGAAGATAGAATTCAAAAATCTGAATTTCTAAAATTGTCTTAAGTCATTCTTATGCAAATTCAGATTTGAGAAGCACGGCTTAAACTATGCTGGGAACCAAGAAGGGAGAGAATCTTCAGTAGATAGGTGTGACTGAAGCATTAAGAGCCGAGGGGTGAGGTTGGAGAGGTTAGCAGATGTTAAATAATTAGCAACTCATTTTTTGTTTGAGTTGGAGTCTCACTCCGTTGCCCAGGCTGGAGTGCAGTGGCATGCTCCTGGCCATCGCAGCTTCGGCCTGCTGGGCTCCGGCGATCCTTCTGCCTCAGCCACCACACCTGGCTATGTTTTTTTTAATTGTAGAGAGGGGGTCTCTCTAAGTTGCCCAGGCTGGTCTCAAAACCCTGGACTCAGGCAATCCTCTCGCCTCCCAGAGTGCTGGGATTACAGGTGTGAGCTACTGCACCCGGCAAAAATTATTTCTATATTTTCAGCTTAGGGCTCTAATATCTCACTAAAATGTAAGCTTTATGGGCTTGGCACGGTGGCTCGAGCCTGTAATCCAAGCACTTTGGGAGGCTGAGGCGAGAGGATTTCCTGAGCCCGCAGGTTCAAGACTCGTCTCTAAAGTAAATAAAAAAAAACTAGTCCAAGACAGGCTCGGTGGCTCAGCCTGTAATCTCGAGCCTTGGGAGGCTGAGGTGAGTGAATTGCCTGCGCCCGTGGGTTCGAGACGCCTTGGCAGGTGAGACTTCATCTCTACAATAAATCAAAAAATCAGCCGGGCGTGGTAGCGCGTGCCTGTAATTCTGGCTACTCGGAAG
>NW_006963935.1:14493-15775 GCF_000164805.1 Carlito syrichta
AAAAAAAAAACAAACAAAAAAACTAGTCCAGCATTTTAATGCGCGCCTGTAGTTCCGGCTACTCGGAAGGCTGAGGCGGAGGGATCGCCGGAGCCCAGCAGGGCGAGGCTGCGGTGGCCGGGAGCGGCCGCTGCACTCCAGTTTGGGCCACCGAGTGAGACTCCAACTCAAAAGAAAAAAAAAAAAAAAAGAAAAGAAAAAGAAAAGTAGAATAGACTTGTAACATCACACTGGGCAAAGAAAGGTGAACTCCCCAAAATGTCGGAGGAGAGAGGAATGAATGCAAAGCCACGTGAAGCCCTGCCCACATCGCGCGATGTCCCGCCCACCCCACGCAAAGTCCTGCATAAGAAACAACTTCATGGCATGCATAATGCCACTCCCGTTAGGCGCCTTGCTTCCCTCACGCAGTACGTTAACCTCTAACCTCTAAAGGTCACGGCACGTGCAAGTATGCCAAGGGCGCAGGCGCTCTCGCTGTGATCCAATTGAACGAGGGCTGCAGAGAGGCAGGCGCAGGCGCAGATCCTGTAACCTTATTGGTCGAGGACGGGCGGGAGCGCCATAAGAAGGCGGTAGGCGTTTCTGGCGGCTCTTGGACTGGCGAGACCTGGGCGTGGGCCATGCTGCCTCAAGACCCCAAATCGGGGGCCTTCCGGAGGAGTGAGGACAAGCCTGAGGAGAAAGGTGGGCAGGCGGTGCCAGAGATCACAAAAGATGCCCTGTGAGAGGGCTGTAGGCGCGGCTTGGGGCGGCTTCGGGTGCTCATGGACGGGACTGGTGACGCGACGCATGGCCTGTGAGACATCGGCCGCCATGCCGAGCCCAGCGCAGTCTGCGAGGGTAGTCCTTGGCGGTGCTGACGCGAGGGCAAGCACTGCCAGCTGCCTGCCCGCAAGGTGGCTAGGGTCCTTTTGCGTTTCAGAGCCGCCATGACTCAGAGCGAATGAATAGTGCGTACGCGGCTTTTGTTAGGAGTGCCTGCTGGCTGGGCCACAGGGCGATGTGCTCTGACCACTCTATAGGGCCATGGACGCATTAACTTTACGAAATGCAAGTACCCTTGAAGGACAGCTCTGTAGCCGCATACACCTACTTGCATTACAGTTGTTTTTTTTTTTTCAGTCAGGATCTCGCTCTGTCGCCCAGGCTGTAGTGCAGTGGCACGACCAGGGCTCATGAAGCCGGGACCTTCTGGGCTTAGGTGATCCTTCCACCTCAGCCTTCCAAGTAGCTGGGACTACAGCTACTATTTATCTATCTATTTTTTTTTTTTTTTTTT
>NW_006963935.1:15795-26662 GCF_000164805.1 Carlito syrichta
TGTAGAGATGAGGTCTCGTTGCCCAGGCGGGTCTCGAACCCGCGGGCTCAGGCAATCCACTCGCCTCAGCCTCCCAAAGGCGGGGGATTATAGGCTGAGCCACCGAGTCCGGCCTGTCTATTTATTTAATTAATTAATTTTAGAGAACAATTTTCAGTATGTTGCCCAAGTTGGTCTTGAATTATTGGTGTCAAGCAATCCTCCCGCCTCAGCTTCCCAAAGTGGTGGGATTCTCAAAGTGCTGGGATTACAGGCGTGAGCTACCGTTACCAGCCTTTTTTTTCCTTTTAAATTGAGTCAGGGCCTCACTCTGTCACCTAAGCTGGAGTGCAGGGGCATGATCATGGCTCACTGCAGCCTCAGTCTCCTGGGCTCAGGGGAACCTCCCACCTCAGCCTCCCAAGTGGCTAGGACTACAAGTGCATGCCACCACACCCCACCTTTTTTTTTTTTTTTTTTTTTTTTGTGGAGACAAGGTCTTGCTATGTTGCCCAGGCTGGTCTTCAGTTCCTGGGCTCAAGCATTCCTCTTGCCTTAGCCTTACAAAATACTGGGAATATAGGTGTGAGCAACTGTGCCCAGTTGCCAAATTCTTAGTTCTAGTCTTACACTTCTTTAAACTGGAGACTTGTGTGCAGCCATTTTTTTAATTGAATTGAGGGTTCATGGAGTTTTAGTAGAATATGGATAGCTTGAGAAATGCTAGTGTCATCTGTCGCCTGTTTTTCAACCCCAAAACTAAGGCATATCCTTTTCTTTTCTTTTCCTTTTTTTTTTTTGAGTTGGAGTCTCACTCTGTCGCCCAGACTGGAGCGCAGTGGCCGGAGCGGCCACCGCAGCCTCGACCTGCTGGGCTCCGGCGATCCTTCCGCCTCAGCCTTCCAAGTAGCCAGAATTACAGACATGCGCTACCACGCCCAGCTGATTTTTGGTTTATTGTAGGGATGAGGTCTTGCTGCCCAGGCGGGTTTCGAACCCGCGGGCTCAGGCAATCCACTCACCTCAGCCTCCCAAAGGCACGGGATTATAGGCTGAGCCACCGAGCCCGGCCACATCCTTTTCTTGATCATCTCTCTTCTTCTTCCCAGCATAACTGATAGACTTTTTAATTATATGTAGCATTTTGCATGATTTTGGACATTTGTCTTCTCTGAGGCCTGTATTTTCATTGAGTCTTATTTCCATTCTTCCTTATTTCCACTTTGTATTTTTTATATATGTCAATCAATGTGACAAGCCATCTCTACTTGTCTTTCCTTTTTGTGTCATCAATGTCACTTGCAGTTGTGTGCATACAAAACTCTGAAAATATAATACAACATTCGTGAATTGTCCTTTCAGAATGCAATGGAATCATGCTTCTCCTTTCTTGAAATTATGTTTGAACCCATCTTCATAAAGTCTAAGATATACTTAATGATTCTGGCAGATTGGCCTTCCCTGGCCTTCAGAATTACACAGTTGTCTTCTCCCAAGGTTACTGATGTTTTCTTTCAGTTTTTTCTTCTCTGTGGGAGTTGAATTCACAGTAGTATTTCCCTAGTGGCTTTCTCTAATCTCTTAAAAGATGAAATTCTCCAGAAGAGAAGCCAAAAACAGCATCAGAAATGGAGTTACTTGCTTAAGGCGGCATCACAAAGGCCATCATGTATAGCTGACTTTGTAGCCTGGAGCAAGTTGCTTCATTGTTCTGGGTCTCACCTGTAAAAAACTGTCAACAACAGCTTGAGCTCCAACTCCATGCGACACTAAGATTCCATGCTTGTAATGTAACCTAGGTACCCAAGGTTTCTCCTGTGGCTGAGAAGTCTCAGGATAGGTGCACAGAGAACTCAGGGCAGTAGATGCAGCAGTAGTTCTAGAGCAGTCACTGAATTACCAAGGGCATGCCCTACGCCTGGGCCAGACTTGCTCACCCAAGCATTGTATTTCTTCCAGCGCCATGCTTGTTGAGATATTCCTCAATCTTTTGAGGCTGCTGTTGTTGTTATTGATGGTGATGACAGACCATAACTTATAATCATAATAAGACTGCATGTTAATGACTCTCCAGATGCTGATATAAGTAACAATTTGCACAGCACCCGAACCTGCATCAGCCACACAGAAATCTATACATGCATATGTGTTCTTTCTCTTAAGGCCCCGGCAGCTCTCATTGCTAGTGACAAGTACTGTATCTTACAGATGACAACAAGCACAGAGTGGTTAAGAAGCTAGTCCAGGGTTACACATATTGTGGTAGGAAAGCTAGGTAGTCTGGCCCACATCTATCATCTGTGTCCTTCAGAGAAACCTGGGCCGTCTACCTCCAAAACCCTGCATTCCAAACATGCCACTCCTCAGCAGCATTCTCTGTGTCTCAATCCAGCCCATTAGCTTCCAGTCCCTGATGGATACTTGTATACTCTGCCTTTCTCTGGTAAGGCTTAATTGTAATGTAGCATTGCTTTTGTGGCCAGTATAACCTCTTTTTTTTACCCATTTCAGGTGGTACTAAGTTGAAACTATGCATGGTGTTGTGACAAGATACTGCAGTTACTATGGCATGATTGATGATTTGATCTACTTCTCCAATGATGCTGTGACTAGCAAAGTGATTCTGAATGTTGGACAGGAAGTTACTGCAATTGTGGAAGAAAATAAAGTATCAAAGAAACTGAAAGCAATCAGAGTAAGTAAAGTTTCTGTTCATTTGGGAACAGTCTGTCCACCATGGGACATCATGTCGCTTTCCAGTTGTTTGGTTAATCACTCAGATGTGACCTTGTCAAGGGGGAAGAATGGAATGTGATTTCAAGGAGGTGCCTTTGTTCTTTGTAATTACTGGGGTTTTTTTTTTTGTGTGTTTTTTTTTTTTTTTGAGTCAGAGTCTCACTCTGTCACCCAGGCTGGAGTGCAGTGCAAGCTCATGGCAATTCCAGCGTCAGCCTGCTGGATTCAGGTGATCCTTCCGCCTCAGCCTTCCACGTAGTCATAACTACAGGCGCCTGCTACCATGCCCGGCTAATTTTTTTGATAATATTGTAGAGACGAGGTGTCACCAAGTTGCCCAGACTGGTCTTGAACCCCTGGCCTCAGGCATTCCTCTCACCTCCACCTTCCAAAGTGCTGGGATTACAGGCTTGAGCCTCTGTACCCGGCCGTATAATTTCTGTTTTAAAGAATAAACGATAGTCATTGTAAATCATTAAAAAAGTATAGAAATTTGTAATTCAGAAAGTAAAGTTTGCCTTTAAATTTATGCTGTAGCCGGGCTCGGTGGCTCAGCCTGTAATCCTGCGTCTTTGGGAGGCTGAGGTGAGTGGATTGCCTGAGCCCCCGGGTTCGAGACCCACCTGGGCAGCGAGACCTCATCTCTACAATAAATCAAAAAATCAGCCGGGCGTGGTAGCGCATGCCTGTAATTCCGGCTACGTGGAAGGCTGAGGTGGAAGGATCGCCGGAGCCCAGCAGGTCGAGGCTGCGGTGGCCGGGAGCGGCCGCTGCACTCCAGTCTGGGTGACAGAGTGAGACTTCAACTCAAAAAAAAAAAAAAAATTTATGCTGTGGAGAATGCTTAGCAGTTCTATATCTTTCCTTTCAGTGTTATAAAAAATTGTTTAAAATGATAATGAACCCTTTGCTACCTAATTAGCAGAGATAATTAGTGTACTCTGTTATTCAGCAGCTTCCTTTCTCTTGTAAAAATACTATTTCATAGTATAAATTTATGGAATTAGAATTGCCAGGTCAAAGGGTATGCAGATT
This sequence comes from Carlito syrichta, assembly GCF_000164805.1. Classification (NCBI taxonomy): domain Eukaryota; kingdom Metazoa; phylum Chordata; class Mammalia; order Primates; family Tarsiidae; genus Carlito; species Carlito syrichta. Next base: position 19,546 of record NW_006963935.1, read on the forward strand.
TAACAATTTAATGGTTGTCATCAAATTAACATCCACTAATGCACAGTTTGTGTGCTCAGGAGTAGAATGAGAGACTCCCTGTTACCCAGTGTTGACAAGGATATGGATATTATCAACCTTTGAAATCTTTATCAGTCTGAGAAATGGTGATCTCATAATTTTAATCTGCACATAAGCTTTAAAGTACCTTAAATTTTCACATATTTTTCTATGAATGTCCTTTTTCCATTTTTTTTTTTTGTTGAGTTCAGGTTTTTCTCTTTATTAAATCTTATATATTAGGGAAATTAGAGCTTTTATTTTAAGAGATGGAGTTGCCTAGGCTGGGGAGCAGTGGTACTCACAGCAGCCTCTAACTCCTGGGCTCAAGCAAACCTCCTACCTCAGCCTCCTGAGTGGCTGGGACTAAAGGTCTGAGTCACCATGCCCAGTGAAATTAGAGCTTTTCAAGGAAAATTATAATAAAAATGTGTTATAGATAGTTTTCCCAGGATCTTTTGACTGTGTTTTATAGAGTTTTATTTTATGTAGTTAAACATGTCTATCTTTTTCATGTGACTTTTGGACTCTGTAAAAATCCTTAGCGAAGCTTATTCTACTACTAATTGCTAATATTTACTCAGATTTTCCTCTGAAAATTATTTGTTTCTTGACATTTGAATAGTTAATCTGCCTGAAATTTGTTTTGCTAAACAGGCTGAGAGAAGGAACCAGAATTTTTTTTCTTATGGCTAGCCAGTAATCCCATTGAGTCACTTCTTTCCTACTGATTTGGAAGACCCCTTTATTATACACAGGAATCTCTCTTACATGCCACTGTCAGTCCTGATGCTTGTACCAGAGACCCTGGTGCCATAGTTGCTGTTATAGGTGGTAAGCAGGTTTCTCTTCCTACTCTTACTTGTGGATGGAATTTTTCTGGCTCTTCTCATATTCTGGATGAGTTTTAGAATCGTTTTGTTGTTTCTCCTCCTCTGCTGAGAAGAATATGCATTGGATGGATCTGAGTTTATGGATTTCATTTAGAATAGTCAATATTTGGATCATACAGCATTTTCTCCAATCACAAATTATGCCTATCCATTTATTTAAGCCTTCCTTTGAATTCTTTTTATGGTTCAATAGTTTTCTTCGTTTAGGTTCTGTCAATTTCTTAAGTTTATTTCCAGAAATGCTTATGTGTTTTTCTATTATCAATATAATTTTACATTTTATTTGCAAATTAATATTTTTTCTATATAGAAAAGTTTTATTTAATGTAATTTGAAATGTGGAAAACTTACTGAGCTCTTACCTCCTTTATAAAAATGCTTGAGATGTACTTTATTACTGCTATAGTAACTGCTATCTTAATATTCTTTTTCTCACTTTTAACAAATGACATACATATCAAAATAAAATAATAAATTCTAGAATTGCATTGTTCAGTATAGAAGCTACCAGCTATGTTTGGCTGTTCAAATTTATTAAAACTAAATTCAATTTACAGCCCGCCACAGTGGCACAAACTTATAGTCCCAGCTACTTTGGAGGTTGAAGCAGGAGGATCTCCTTGATACCAGGAGTTTGAGATCAACCTGAGCATAAAAGGTACCCTGACTCTTTAAAAAAAATTAAAAAGCTGGCAAACAATGAATACATTTTAAAATTAACTTGGCAATTTAATTGGCCACACTTCAAGTGCTAAATGCTAAGTGTAGCTAGTGACTACAAATAGAGAACACTTTCATCATCCCACGAAGTCCTTGGATAGTTCTAGCCAGACGCTGTGAAATGAAAGGTAGAACCTCCCTCCATGCTCTCTATCTGCACTTCCATGCCTTAGACTTGATGCTTTTCTTGGTTTCTGTTTTAAGCTCTTCTGATAAGTGCTTGAGTCACTTGAACAATATGCTTATATCTTTTATTAATTTACTATCTATAGTAATTATTGACTCCTTTTATGAGAGCTTTAGTACTGGCTTATTCACACTATTCTCTTTTTTCCTATTCTACTTTTTAATATATATTTTCCTCTAATGATTTCCTTTGTAACTTCAAATACACCATAGTCTTCATGATTTTACATGTATTAAAATACATTTTGTGGTTTCAGAATTGTACAAAGGGATCTTGGACTCAGAACCTGTGGAGCTGATGCTTACCTAGTTCTCAAGCTATAATCAGAGGGCTCACGTGAGGTCTTTTCAGAGAAGGTTCTCTCATCAGATTCCTATCGATCTTAGGATATACTGTTCATTTAATAACAAAATTTTGAAATGCAAACTTGGATCATAGGACTTACCCTGATCTTAGAATGTTAAAATGTGGAAGAAGAGGCACCTAAGTATCCAAAAAGTCTGGGTCCTATTAGTAGTCAGCTGTCCTTTGCTTGTTTCCATTTTTCAAGGAACCCAGGACCTTTTCTGCTAAAGAATATTCATTTCTACTCACAATTCTTGTTTCAATGAGTCAGTAATAGAGTTTTCAAGTACTTTTCAGCATCTTACAGATAATCCTATAGTTTCTGTTAACTACTAATATGGTGAAAAATATGAATAGTTTCTTTACCATAAGCCATTCTTTATGAGAATGATGCCCATTTGGTATAAACTTCAATGTACTTCTGGATTTACTTTTTATTTAGGGTTTTTTCTTGTGGTAAAATAGACATAAAAATCATATTTAAGTGTGCATTTCAGTAGCATTAAGTACATTCACATTGTTGTGCAACTGTCAGCACTATCTATTTTTAGAATCTTTTAGCATCCCAATAGAAACTCTGTGCCCATTAAACAATTATTCAATGTTCTACCTTGTCTCTATGAATTTTCCTATTCTAATTACATCATATAAATAGAATAATGCAATATCTGTTGTTTTATGTCTAGCTTATATGACCTAGCTTGATGTTTTTAAGGTTCATTCATGTAGCGTGTATCAAAAGTTCATTCCTTTTTATGGCAGAATAATATCGCATTGTATGGATAAATCACATTTTGTTTCTTTGCCTGTTGATGACCATTTGGGTTGTTTCTATCTTTTGGCTATTGTGAATAATGCCACTGTGAACAAGTATCTGTTTGACTCCCTGTTTTCAGTTCTTAGGGGTGAAATTCCTGGATTTTATGGTAAGTCTATGTTAAATTTTTGTACAGCTAACTTTTTTCCATAGTAGCTACACCATTTTATGTTTCCATGAGCAGTACATAAGGGTTCCACTTTCTCTACATCCTTGCTAATACTTGTTATTTCATTTTTTGACAATAGCCATTCTTAGTGGATATGAAGTGGTATCTCACTGTGTTTTTGATTGATATTTTTCTAATGATTAGTGACTTAGAGCATATTTAATGTACTTATTTGCCACATGTCTATTCAGATCCTTTGCCCATTTTTAAATTGGATTGTTCTCTTGTTGCATTGTAGGGATTCTTTATATATTCTGCATGTTAATCTCTTATTAGATATATGATTTGCAAATATTTTACTCATTCTGTCAGTTGACTTTTTCACATTATTATTATTAATATTATTATCATTATTAGAGACAAGGTCTTGTTTTGTTGCCCAGGGTCTCCTTTTGTTGCAGTGGTGTAATCATAGCTTACTGCAGCCTCATACTCCTGGGATTAGTCAGTACTCCTGCCTCAGCCTCCAAAGTAGCTGGGACTACAGGTGTGTGCCACTACACTCAGATAACTTTTAAAATCTATTTTAGAGACACAGTCTCACTATGTTGCCCAAACTCATCTTGAACTTTTGGACTCAAGTGAGCCTTACACCTTGGCCTCCCAAAGGGTTACGATTACAGGCATAAGCCATTGCGCCTTGTCTTCACTTTCTTAATAGTGTCCTTGAATGCACAGAAATTTTAAAATTTGCTGAAGACTAATTTGTCTCTTTTTAAAATTGCCCGTACTTTTGACATCACACTTGAGAAAACATTGACTAATCCAAGATCATGATGATTTCCTTAATGTTTTCCACTAAAAGTTTTTTAGTTTTAGCTCTTAAATTTAAGTCTGATCCATTTTGAGTCAATTTTTCTACAAGATATAAGGTAAGGGTCTAACTTCATTCTTTTGCATATGGATATCATTTCCCCAATGTTATTTTTAAAAGACTGCACAAGAGAGAATGTGTATTCCCTCTTGATGGTCTTTGTCAAAAATCAATTGACCATATATGCAAGGGTTTATTTCTGGTATCTCTATTCTGTTTGTCTGTATTTCTGTCCTTACACCAGTGCCACACTTGTTTGATGACTGTAGATTTGTAGGAAGTTTTGAAATCAGGAGGTGTGAATCCTCCAATTTTGTTATTTTTCAAGACTGGCTATTCAGGGTATCTTGAGATTCCATATAAATTCTAGAATGGGTTTTTATTTTTATGTAGAAATACATACAGAAGATTTTGATAGGAATTGCATTGAATTTGTAAATCACTTTGGGTATTGTCATCTTAACAATATTAAGTTTTCCAATTCATGAATATGGATGACTTTCTGTTCATTTGAGTCTTTAATTTCATTCATCAATGTTTTGTAATTTTCATTGTACAAGTCTTCTATTTACTTGGTTAGCTTAATTTGTAAGCATTCTATTCTTTTTCATGCTATTGTAAATGGAATTGTTTTCTTAATTTCCATTTTGGATTCTTCATTCAAGTATATAGAAATAAAACTGATTTGTATATGTGGACTTTGTATCCTGTTGCTTTGCTAAATTCATTTATTAGCTCTGACCATTTTTAATTTTTATTTTGTGCATGGAATCTTTGGAGTTTTCTCTCTAGATAGACCATGATTTCTGTCAGTAAAGATAATTTTGCTACTTCTTAACAATTTAAATGCTTGAGGTGAGAATGGGCATCCTTTCCTTGTTCCTAATCTTTGGGGAAAGCTTTCACCACTGAGTATAATTTTTGTTGTGGGTTTTTCATTTATGACCTTTATTATGTTGAAGAAGTTTCCATTCCTAATTTATTGAGTGTTTGTGTTGTGAAAAAGTGTTTAATTTTGTCAAATGATTTTGTGCCTCAATTGAGATGATAATGTGATTTTTTTTCCTTTGTTTGATTAATATAATGTATTATGTTGACTGATATATGTCAACATATGTTTAACTACCTTTGCATTCTGGCATAAACCCCACTTAGTCACGGTATATAATAATTTTAGTATGCTGCTGTATTCAGTTTGCTAATATTTTGTTGAGAATTTTTGCATCTATACTCATGAGGAGGGATTGCTATAGACTCAATGTTGGTGTTCCCTCCAAATTTTTATGTTGAAATGTGAGCCCCCTAATATAATGTTATTAAGAGGTTTTAATAGGGAATTGGATCACAAGGGGAGAGTATTTATAAAACAAACCCCAGGGAACTCCTTTGCCCCTTACACCATGTGAAGACACAGTAAGAAGACACCATTTATGAACCAGGAAGTGAGCCCTCACTAGATACCAGATTTTCCGACTCTTTGATCTTAGACTTCCAACCCTAATGAAGTAAAACAGAGAAGCTCTCTTGTAGTTACTTTTCTTGTAGTCCTTGTGTTATGGTTTAAAGAGTGGTTTGTTTGTCTTACAGGTGGAAGCTATTTCTAATCAACAGGGAGACAAGAGCAAAAAACACAGCAGAGAGCTTTCCAACTCCAGCCCCCGAGTGTTGATTGGCTGTGTGACTTCCTTGATTGAGGGTGCTGGCTCCATCAGTCAGACCACGAACTTCTCTCTGGAAAGTGTCTGTAAAGGTACATTAGAGGGGTCTCGTTCACATTTAAAATTAGATTTTGTGACATTTTTTAAAGAGACAAAGACTCCACCCTGTTGCCCAGGGTGGAATGCAGTGTCATGACCATAGCTCATTGCAGACTCAAACTCCTGGCTTAAGTGATTCTCCTACCTTAGCTTTCTGAGTAGCTGGGAATAAGGAGGCACATGCCACCATGGCCAGCTAATTATTTTATTTTACTTTTGAAGATATGGGGATCTCACTATGTTGCCCAGGCTGGTCTTGAATTCCTGGCCTCAAGAGATCTTCCCACCTCCATCTTCCAAACTGCTGGAATTACAGGCATGAGCCACTGCACCTGGCTAAGGTTTTGTGTCTTTTAATTAACTTTTGTGGATTAGGGTTGAGATGGGTACTCTCACACATCATTGAAAGGGCCAGATTTGGGATGTTTTATTTGTTGAAAGGGATTGGGGACTATAATGGCTTTTCTGGGTGCTGGTTTCATGCAGAGGCTCACAAATTTGGATAGACTTTGGGCCTCGGGTTGGCGGGGGGGAAGTCACTGTTTCAACTTGTGCTCTCATTAGTCTTTGTTCATTTGTTGAATGTGGGCACTAATATCTGAGTAATTGTTCTTCCATATAATTATTGAATAACTAATCTAAGTCAGTGGTGTTACAGGTAAACAGAAGTATTGTTCTTTTCAAAGTAATTTAGATATTCTAAAATAGACCTTGGAGATAACCTTCTATCTTTCCAAGGTTATATATTCATTTTTATTATTTATGTGTTTTACAGTCAGGGTACAAGTACATATTTATTACATGGACATAAAGTGTAGTGGTGGGGACTTGGTTTCAGGTGGCCCATTCTCCAGCTAGTGAACATTGTACTGATAGGTAATTTCTGAACCCTAACCTCTCTCCACACCTCCTCTGTTACTGGTGTTCCTAGTGTCTATTATTTCTATCTTTGTGGACATTAAGCTAATGCATATAAGTGAGAACATGCAGTGTGTGGCTTTCTGTTTCTAAGTTAGTTCATTAGAGTGATGTTCCTCACCTCTGTACATATTGCTGAAAAAGAACTAATTTCAATATTTTTTATGGCTGTATAGTATTCCATGGTGTGTGTGTGTGTGTGTGTGTGTATACACACCACATTTTCTAAAACTTTGTTTTTAATGCCTAAAGAAACAATTTCTTAGTGCCATTTGTTGAGTTGAATTCAGTACCTGTTTATTGTCACTTGATGCTGGTACGGTGGTGGGTATGAGACTAGACACTTGGAGACCACAATGAGTGAGGCACAACTCGTTGTTCTCAGGAGAAACAGACCTACTATACACAGTGATAGGGCAGGAGTTGGAAAAGCTGACTGGGGAGGTGATTTGTGAGCT
>NW_006963936.1:0-578 GCF_000164805.1 Carlito syrichta
CAGCTCTGTACCTGAGTAAGAGCCCTGATGCTGAGGAACAGTTCCTATACCTAAGGATAAATCTCTCTAACTGAGAGATGGAGCTCTGCACCTTAGGGAGAGCTGTGAACCTAGGAAGAGTGCAGCACTTGATAAAGAACCTCTGAACCTCAGGTGGAGCCCTGCACCTGATGAAAAGCTCTTGTACATGAAGCAGAGCTCCTGTACCTAAGTAAGAATGCTGACACTGAGGGAGAGTGTTTGCAGCTAAGAGAGACCCTGAGTCTGAGGGAGAGCCCTGCACCCGAGGAAGAGTCCCTGCACCTGAGAGGGAGCTGCTTCACCTTAAGTAGAGTCCTGGAAACTGAGGGAGTGCTTCTGCAACTGAGGAAAAGTTCCTGCATCTGATGAAGGGATCCCCCATTGATCAAGAGGTCTTGTTCTGATGATGAGCTTCTGCACATCATGAAATGCACCTCCACACGATGAGAAGACTCTACACCTGATGAAGGGCTCCCACACGTGAAGTAGGACTTTTGCACCTCTTGCAGAGCTGCTATGCCTAATGTAGACCTCCTCCCTGTAATAAATAGATCACC
>NW_006963937.1:0-711 GCF_000164805.1 Carlito syrichta
CTCCTCCATAATTGGTGTTCCAATAACTAGTCATCCTCTGTGACAGGTGCTCCAGTGACTTGTTCTCCTCTGTAATGGATGTCACAGTGACTGGTTCCCCTCTGTGATAGAAGCCCCAGTGACTAGGATTCTTCCATAATTGGTGCTCCTGGTACTGGCCATCTTCTGTGATGAGTGCACAGGAATTGGCCGTCCTCTGTCAAAAATCTCTAAGTGACTGTTCCTCCTCAGTGATCAGTGTCCCAGTGACTTTCTTTCCTTGGTGATCTCTGCCCTGGTGAATGGGTTTCCTACACAATAAGTGCCCTGGTAACTATCTCTTCTCTATGATGGGAGTCTCAGTAATTGGTTCTCCTCCATATATGATAACTCAGTGTCATTCCATCTTTCATGACAGTTTTCCCACTGACTGACCCTTTTCAGTAACAAGTGCCCCAGTGATGGACCTTCCACTGTGGTGGTTGTCCCAGTGAATGCTCCTCCTCCATGATGGGTGATCTGGTGACAGGTCCTCTTCTGTTATCAGTGCCACAGTGTTTAACCCTCCCCTCTGTGGGTGTCCCAGGGAACATTCCTTCTCTGTGAGGGTTGCCCCCATGACTGGCCAGTTTCTGACTGGCCAATTTCACAATTAATGGCCTTCTCTGTTACAAATGTCCAAATTATTGCTCCTTCTCTGTGATGGGTGCCCCAGTAACTGGTCCTTCTTTG
>NW_006963938.1:0-444 GCF_000164805.1 Carlito syrichta
GAGCCCTCAACCTGTGCGATCTGACACTACCTCCAGCTAGCTAGAGTTGGAATTGTATTGATATACACCCAGCTGGTGTCTGCTGCAAAAACGATTGCCTACTTGGTGTGTGGGGACAAGCTCCCACATATTTGGTCAAAGATATCCTCCATGTTGATTGTTGTGGGGTAGGAGTGGAGAAAGACCAGTCTGTTTTATCTATTCAACAGGCATAATGATTTCCCCTTCAGCAAATTTGCTAAATAAGCTTATTCCAAACTTAACCTCACTGATACTCAATGTGTACAATCATATCATCTATGAATAATAACAGCTTGTCTTTGACTTTGCAAAGAGTATACTTTTAAAAATTGTCCCATTCTAGAACATTGGGCAGATGCACCCAGAACAGTCTTGGATAGAACCAGCTAGAGTACTCATTCTTGTCTTATGCATAATAGGAAA
>NW_006963939.1:0-6234 GCF_000164805.1 Carlito syrichta
CCAAAGCAGGCAGATGATGGCACATGGTAAGTAGATTCTGAATCAGCAGGTGCTGGAAGGGATCAGGCTCTGTGAAGAGAGCAAAAGGAGTTTGATGTATGTAGTATGAGGACTTTGGGTCATGACAGGAAGGCATCGACAAGAGCTTCCCAAGCACTGGACATGACAACTGTCAGAAGTCAGAAGTGAGAGGCACCTGCACAGAGGTGGAGATCATAGGCACTCACAGAATAGGTGTTAGAGGTGAGAGGTCACAGGAAGGCTGCAGCAACTTAGGAGAGGCTGTGTTCCTTGAATTTGTCAGTCTGGGAACATTTCTTCCTAAACCCTATGTGTTAGGGTACGGACAGACCGGGTGAGGGTGGGGAGGAGCAGGAAGGTGTGCAGCACTGCCGGGGCCGGCAACCCGGAGGTGCACACTGGGAACCCAGAGATCCAAGCAAATGCAAAGAATTGTGACACACAGAGGTGAGAGAAGAAAAGATTTATTTAAGAAAAGTTCACCCCCCACACACAGGGAGTGTGCCTACATTCTAGGTGAGTGTGGCCTCATAGCCCCCAGAGTCCTGGCTTAAATCCTTTCCTTGGAGATGTTGCACACGACTGCCATGACTACCATGACTTCCTTATCGACCACCTGTGGAGGTCTTGGAGAATCTGTGACACAGAGACCCATTAATGTCAGCCCACATTATCACAGTTCCTAGAGAAGGGTGTGACAAGGATTCTAATTCTCCTGCATCTTCCCAAACGACATTCCTTAGACCTAATGAAGGGTGTACCTCCCCTTATCTCCTAGGCATTCCCAGTGGATAGCTTCAGGGGATCCTTAGCTTCCCTGTAGGTAGTGCCCAACTTACTGGAAGATCGAATTCCCACCTACTCTCCCTCTGAGCGGTTATAACTTTTGTAATTACAAGTTTCATGATGTTTACAGTCCTTGCCCAATGCATGATGTGTTAGGCCTTGTAAATTCCCTTTACTCTAGGCACGCTTGATTGCCACTATGAGAAACCTCTGATACCTGGAAGTCTGTTTCTGAAAAGACAAAGTCGGTAAAGTTAATTTTACCTAAAGTGTGTATTTCTCCAAAAGCATACTTCTACTTTCTCATCATTGTGTCAGGTTTTAAGAACAAGAAAAATGGCTTCCCACTCTCGGTCTGTCCTTTCACTACGGAGCTTCTTGTGTTTTGTATCCCTAGGACTTAACTCAGAAAAGAGTTAAGAAGCATGGAAACTGGGGAAGAGCCCCTGATGGACAGCTCTCTGAAAAAGCATATGCAGTTATTAAAATTTGAATTATCAAAATAAAATGTACAGATGAAACTCTAAATTTGACATTTTATTTGCAAAGAAGTAATTGAAATTTGGGGCACACACACAGACGAGGAGGTCTTTCAAGAGCAAAGAAAAGATTGGAGATTTTGTGAAAAGAGGAATGTCACATAAGCCTCTTTGAGAAAGCTCATTGACACTAGTAAAGCCTGGCAGCTGGTGAACTCTGACAGGTGAACAGCAGTGCAGGCAAAATGTATTATGGAGTGGGAGCTGTTTGTCTCTGCAGCTGCAGGTAAAAGTGTCTTTAGCCGGGCTCCATGGCTCAGCCTGTAATCCCGCGCCTTTGGGAGGCTGAGGTGAGTGGATTGCCTGAGCCCGCGGGTTCGAGACCCACCTGGGCAGCGAGACCTCATCTCTACAATAAATCAAAAAATTAGCCGGGCGTGGTAGCACATGCCTGTAATTCCGGCTACTTGGAAGGCTGAGGCGGAAGGATCGCCGGAGCCCAGCAGGTCAAGGTTGCAGTGGTCGGGAGCGGCCACTGCATTCCAGTCTGGGCGACAGAGTGAGACTCCAACTCAAAAAAAAAAAGTGTTTTTAGGTGACAACCGCCAGTGTCAGCAGCTGGACTTGCAGAGAACTGCATTCCTAGAACAATGTTGTGTGTCCTGAGTGTTTTTCCCCTACCTTCTCCACTCTTATGGAGTTGGGTGTGAGAGGAATTGTCCAATCTGAATGTTAAGCTTTCACAGAACTGATAGCTAATCATTTAGATTTGCTGCCAAAACAAACCAACACTGGCAGGCTGAGGCTCCCAATTTGTTCCTGTGTGGTGCAAGTTTTGCCCACTGCACTGGAAGACGGGACAGGAGTTGGGAGAGGACTTGGGCCTGCGGAGGAAGGTGGGATCTTCTGGGCATCCCCCGTGCTGAGGCCACATCAACCCACCCCTGCCCTTGCAGCTACTCTTTAACCTCCAGTGGATAAGGTCTCTTGCTTCTCACTTCTTTTCCATTTATTATTGAAACAAAAGGAAAGTCATCAGAGTATCTACCCTGCAGGAGGCCAGTTTTCATATGAACATTCTGTGGTTTGGTGGCTAAATTTGCATTTTATGGAGATTTTCTTGGTGAGACTTCTTAGAAAGGTCAAGAGAAAAAGCATGCTGGAGGGAGGCAGAAGCAAGACCTGGGCCAGCCAGGAGAGGTCCAAGAGGCTGAGAGTTGCCCAGGGAGTGCTGGGAAGGAGATGAGACAGGGAGGGAAAGGGTGGCTGGATATCAGTGCCTGTGGGGCAGGGGAGAGGTTCGTCAGTGTGTATACTAGTTTGCAATTAGAGGAGCATGAATTCAGGTGTTCTATTGCACTGTATGGTAACCCTAGCAAATAACGATGTCCTGAATATTCCAAGATAGCCAGGAGAGAAGTTTTTAAATGTTATCACCACAAAGAATAGTAAATGTTCAAAGTGGTGGATATGGACTCATCTTGATTTGGTCATTATATTATGGTCTGAGTAATGCTCAACTCCTCTCCTTTAATACCAATAAATCAAAAGGACAGGGACCTGGTGGAAAGAAGTGCATTTCTGACTTCGAATCCAGGGAGCACAGCCAGACTTGAGGTCTTTCTAAAATGGGTCTGTTCACCCTCCAGGCTTTTACAGTTCACCTTTATAAGTCCAGAGTTGTTAGTATATTAGTCATGTGATCAGCAGAGCATTGTATAGAACTTGAGATCAGTTACATGTATCATAGTAACATTTCTTGATCCAGACTTCCTGGTGCCAGGTATCAGAGATATCTCATAGCTTTTATCAGTAGTGCCTGGCAGAAGCGTTAATCAAACTTACCATAGAGTAAAGGAAGTTTACAAGATCTGAGACATCAAGCATTACACAGAAGTATACAATCACAAGGCTTACAATTACACTGATTCTATATTATTCAAACTTATAACCATTCAGAAAAAGGAATTAAAGGAGATTTGCATCTTTCAGTTGATGGAATGTAGACTACTAGGAGTGCAAAGGAGATAAGGGGAAGCGCACTTTTTATTAGTTCTCAGGAATATTATGACCTTGCTATGCTCTCCTCTAGGGGCTGTGGCAATATGGACTGACATTAGTGGGTCTCTGTATCAATTATACAATGTACACATGCACTGAAACTTCACACTGTACCCCATAAGTATGTAGGTTCATTGTGTGTCAATTATAAATTTAAAAATTGATTTTAAAATAAGATAAAAGAGAGTAGAATCCACCACCCATCTACCTCTTCCAGAACAGAAAACTCTCATTTATTCTAGCAGGGTTGGAGAGGCTGTGACAATATCCCCCATGTGGGCTCCCACTGAGGCTCCAGCAGTAGCAGCAATCTGCAGTAGCCCTCGCACACCCCGGGGACTCTCCTCAGATGGGCTGATTACCACCTCAACCCCTCCACAGACACTCATCCTAACACCCACTCACACAGGGCTCCTCCAAGACCCAGGCAGGGAAGGTCGGGGAGTGCAGTGCCTCATTACTATCTGACACTTTCATCCCTTTAAAGAAGCAAAATATGGTCATCATCAGAAAGCATTATGCCTTATGGACAAGTCCCACAGACGGGGACAAAATACACCCTCAACCAGAGTATGCTAATTTTGTGAAGTTATATATTCAGTGTGTTGTTTCTCCAGTTGCATGGAGGCATAATTACTGTTAGGTCAGAGTGACTGTGTCCTGGGAAAGATGCGAATAATTTTGCAAGTGTCGCTGAGAAAAAGTTTGTTTAGAAAGTAAATTACAGAAAAACAGTTTGATCCACCTCCTCAAGTTTGAAGAGGGGTCCAAACACTGAAGAAACATTTGGTGCTGAGTGTTTGAAGCTGGGTGTTTCTAAGGCTTTCTCTAAGAGTTTGAGAACAGGAGCATTTTTGTGAAAGGTAACATGGGAGGGGGGAGGTTGTTGTCACGGCAATTAGCTGCCCAGTATGGCAGCTGCCCAGTATGGCAGCGACCAGAGTTTCAGATAGTTGATCACATAGACAGGGAGTGTAGTGCAAGGTGTATAAAACAAAGTTGCAAGACACAAATATTATTTTCAAATGTCCTTGAATTTAGTGAACAAAAGACATTTAACTAGGAGTGTGTTGATCATGGGAAATGGAAAGAGGGTTGGAGCCAGAAACATAAGCCAACACCAAGTCTCCTGCCCACAGTGGCTGAAGTTACCCCATTTTGGCTTTTTTTGTTCTTTATGATTCTTTGTGTGTGTGTGTGTGTGGAAGTCTCACTCTGTCACCCAGACTTGAGTGCAAGACACATTCCAGGCCAACGGAGCCTCCACCTGCTGGGCTCTGGCAACCTTTCCACCACAGCCTTCCAAGTAGCCAGAACTACAGGCATGTGCTATTATGCCCAACTAATTTTTTATTTATTGTAGAGATGAGATCTCACCAATTTGCCCTTGTGTGTCTCGAACCCACAGGCACAGGCAATTCACCCACCTCGGCCTCTCAAAGTGCTGGAATTACAGGCTGAGCCACCAAGCCTTGCTGTTTTTTATAATTCTTATTAGAGTTTCATTCTGTCTCCCAGGCTAGAGTGCAGTGGCAAGTTCACAGCCAACGTAGCCTCAACTTGTTGGGCTTAAGTGATCCTTTCGCCTCAGCCTTCCAAATAGATGGAACTACAAGCATGCATCACTGTGCCAGGCTTATTTTTTCTTAATTTATTGTTTTTTTCTTAATTTCAAGATGAGGTCACACCAAGTAGCCCACCCCCTCCTGTGGAAACCACATTCTCCCCTTGGAGCAGGCACTGCCACCCTCTTCCTACTAGAGGTTGTGCTGCCATTCATGTGGGCATCACCCAATGTGGGGCCAGATGCCTCCAGGGATATCCTAGAGGAGCCACGGTATCATCATACAGAGGGTTCTCCTGAGCTTCTGGATAATTCTGCTGCTCTGGAGGTACCAGGACTTCATTCTAAGAGAGAAACTGCACAATTTCAGATTATCAAGTGGTTTGAGTATTACATTCAAAGGAGTAGAAAAAAAGGAAGGACAGATGAGGAATCCCAGGTCACAGGGGCATCAGTTTGAGGCTTTGGCACCACTGCAGTGATTGTGGTATGTCTGAGCCCTTCTGCAAGGAGCTCCTGCTGTCCAGTGCCAGGACTGACTCTGTGGGATCATTGCCAAAATAAAGGGTAGTTGACCATGATATACTTTTCTAAGTCAAGAGCTAGCACTAAGCTGGAAGAGGATTAGGATGCCGGCCATTGCTTCCTGGTGTGGGAGGAAGATAGAGTTTTGTCCCATGGAAAAATATGATCAATCCTGTGCAAACAGCCTCTCCTCACTCTCCATCTTTATCCCCTCATGCATGAGGAAGTTTCAACAAACCATGAAGCTTCTAGCTTGGTGTCAGCTTAATCTTAATTGATATTAAGTCTGACTTCATTGGGGTTTTTTGGTTCTGATTTTTCTATTTTTCTTCCCTTCTTTTCTTTAAAGAGTAGTGTTCCTCTGAGCTTGTGTCAGGTACTGACAACTCTGTGAGCCTCACAACTTTCTTCTGAGGCCAGTATTGTATCATCTCTATGTCTCGGATGAGGACACGGGGCCCCTGTATTCTTCCAGGTCCACAGCAGGAAGAAGTGGAAGCAGGGCTCATACCTACTCCAGCTGGACTCTAGAGTTGTGCTTTGAGCAGCCACTCTCAGTTGCCTCCCCAACTCTTGACTGTCTAATTTCAGAAAGAATCACATAGATTGATTGTCGTGTGCTGTTCTGTGAAGTTCTTAAAATGTCACAAAATACAACACTCTGTCCCCTCGCCAAGGGTCAGTGGACTTCTGAAAACTGATATAAATGACTGGACATGGGACTTCGTGGAACTCTTCGAAAACATAAAGCGTTTCTGGGTTTGAAGAGTTTGCATTATTTTCTAAATTTCCACTTTG
>NW_006963940.1:0-441 GCF_000164805.1 Carlito syrichta
AAAAATGATGACTCCCACGTGCATCAGGACGGGTGTCCACAGCTCTCCTGTGAAAGGTTCACGTGGGTGGGGGATGATCGAGTGAACAGGAGAGGAAGTGACCCTCCCCACCCAAGGTGGCAGACCGGGTGATTGGAACCTGGACTGGCAGTGGCATTGTCAGAGAACTTTGATTGCTCTTTGCCCGACGGCCACCCTAATTCAGGGCTGTCTGTCCTTGAGCGCATACATGTCTTTGCCATGGGGCTTGAGTGTGGAGGGTGGAGGAAGTCTGTCTAAGATGCATGGCCAAAGGAATGGGATGGACTTGCCCAGTGGCCACCTTTGAAACCTCCTGCAAACAACAGGGGGGAAACTTCCTTTTTCCGTCTGATCTCTGAGGGTGACTCCTCACGCTGGGTGGTAAGGGTGGTGGTGGTGGCGGTGGTGGTGATTATTATT
>NW_006963941.1:0-398 GCF_000164805.1 Carlito syrichta
ATTCAGCCAAAGGAAAATGGAGTTCTGAATGGGCTTGTACCTCCAGCGGTGACTGCAGGTGCTGTCAAAGGGAGGTGCAGGCTGCTGTCCGACATTCTCAAAAGGTCCCTGCTCTCCCAAGAATGACTTGATGCTTATTGCTAATAACAAGGATGGCAATTCATTCACTTTTTTCTGCGCTGGCATTCCTTTTAAAGCCCTCCATATCAACTGAGAATGGTTCTGGATATGCCTTCTGGAAAAGATGGCACCATGCCAAAATGTCTCTTTTCCAAGTCCCATATTTCTCCTTTGATAAAGGGCAGAGTTGAGACGAGGTACAATGAGGACTTTCAATATACCCTACCATATGTTTCTTCCATAAAACTTTATGTTTTTCACTACTCTTAAAAGTCCTA
>NW_006963942.1:0-755 GCF_000164805.1 Carlito syrichta
CAATCAATGTTGATTTTCCAATTCCAGTTTCCCCTGTAGTAGGCATACATTCATCATCATAGGGGCATTTTAAAAAAAAACAACAACAGTGGCTTTTAAAATCTAAAAATGTTGAATGCACAGAAGTAGAGGGTAGAATAGTGGTGACCAGAGGCTAGGTGAGTGAAGAGAAAGAAAACGGGAAGTTGCTAGTCAAAGGGTACAAAGTTTCAGATAGAAGGAAGAAGCTTTGCACAGCAAGATGATTCTAGTCAATAATGTATTGACTAGATGTAATGTAATGCAAAATAACTGAGTAAATTTCAAATGTCTCATCATAAAAAATGACAGGTAAGGCTAGGCGATGGACATTAATAAGCTTAATTAAATTACACCACATTGTACACATATATCAAAATATCACATTGTATCCCATAAATATATATAATTATGATTTGTCAATTTAAAATTATATTAATTTAAATAAATTAGTAACTGGTCTAAAATACTTTAAAGATTGGGATGGCCTTGAAAATATGCATGCTAGCCCTGATTCCCCCAGTAATTAACAAAATGTAGAAAGTATACACTAAGCTATGTCAAATTTTGAAAAGCACGGAAATGTTTACATTTTTAAAAATGATAACATGGCCAATAAGAAGATGGAAATTAAAAATAAAACATGAAGACATAGTCTTGAATAAAATAGCACCCAGGTTTACACTGCTTAAGATAAGTTGAAATTGAGTACTGGGGAAAAAATGAATTAATAATTC
>NW_006963943.1:0-715 GCF_000164805.1 Carlito syrichta
CATTTTTAAATGTACCGTTAAGTAGTGTTAATGTATTCATATTGTTTCAAAACAGATCGCTGGAACTTTTTTTATCTTGCCAAATCGAAACTCTATACCCATTAATTAACTTCCCTCTCCTCCCTCCCCACCATTCTACTTTTTGTTTCTATAAATTTGACTATTCTAGACACCTCATATAATTGGAATCACACAATATCTGTCTTTTTGTGACTGGCTTATTTCATTTAGCAAAATGTCATCAAAGTTCACTAATATTGTAGCACATGATACGGTCTCCCTCCTTTTTAAACTGAATGAAATTCCATCATTTCCATCACACACACACACACACACACACACACACACACACACACACACCATTTTGTTTATTCATCTGTTGATGAATATCATTTGGGTTACTTCCACCTCTTGGCTATTATAAAATAAGTGCACTATAAACCTGGGTGTAAAAAATGTCTTTTGGGGACCGTCTTAAAAATTCTTTTGGAAATATAGCCAGAAGTAGGATTGCTGGATCACATGATAGTTCTGTTTTTAATTTTTTTTGGAGATGTTCAATTTGTTTTCCATAGCAGTTGCCCCAATTTTACAATTCCACCAATAGTACGTGAGGGTTTCAGTTTCTCCACATCCTCACCAATATTTGTCATTTTATGTTTTGGGTTTTTTTTCTTTTTGATAGTAGTCATACTAATGAGTATGAGGTTATCTG
>NW_006963944.1:0-492 GCF_000164805.1 Carlito syrichta
AAGAGGGGTGTGAAGGCCAGGCATGGGGCTCATGCCTGTAATCCAGTGCTCTGGGTGGACTAGGAAAGAGGATGGCCTGAGCCCCCGTGTTTGAGATCAACCCAGGCACCTTGGTGAGACCACGTCTACATGAAGCCAAAAAAATGAGCCAAGCGTGGTGGTTCATGCCTGAAGTTCCAGCTACTCATGAGCCTGAAGTGGGAGGATAGCCAGAGCCCAGCAGGTGGTGAATGCAGTGACTGAGAGCAGGCCTCTGCACTCCAGTCTGGGAGACAGAGTGGGTCTCCCACTCAGCATAATAATACCAACCACCACCACAACCACAGGCCGGGATCAGGGGCTCAACCTGGCATACCAGTCCTTCGAAAGACCGGGTGAATGGACAGCATGAGACTGCAGGTTCCACACCAGACCGGGAAAGAGGGCATTATCTCGTCTCAGTCATCAAAAATAAATCCAAAGATTAGCCAGGTGTGGTGGAGCAGGCCTGTG
>NW_006963945.1:0-10893 GCF_000164805.1 Carlito syrichta
TTATTTATTGTAGAGATGAGGCCTCGCTGCCCAGGCGGGTCTCAAACCCGCGGGCTCAGGCAATCCACTCACTTCAGCCTCCCAAAAGCACGGGATTACAGGCTGAACCACCAAGCCCAGCTGAAGATAATATCTTAATTTAAAATTCTGTAGGAGAATTTGTTAAAAACATATCCAGGTTATGTTTTTCAAAAATTATACACTTATTAGATAATTTTTTTCCTGAATAGCATTTAACATATCTTTAAAATCAAACTTTTTTTATAAAAAATGTATTTTTAAAAATATACTTCCCACCGGCATCAGTGTACCAGCTGGCATTGTTGTGAGAGGCTGTATTGTCAATACAGAGAATAGCCTTTAATTTGGGGAAGGAGGAGCATGTGATCTCCAGATATAGGGTGTTTGGATTTTTTGATTAATACTTTCTTTCATTAAGAAAGAAATATTTAAGAATTGAGTAACGGATATTTGGGGGTTTCAAATAAAATTTTTAATTTTGTGTGGATTTTTTATTTACTTTATTATTTTTTTAAGTTTAATTAAAATGCCTACTGATATCAAAGATAATGATCCAGAGATTCATATTAGATAACATCTCAGTTTTGATTCAAAATGTTGCATTGATTTCAGGGGATCATCCTCTCAATATATAGAGAGACCTTTTCAAATCTTCATGCTTTATTGATTTAATGGGAAGGAAATTAGAATATAAGAAAGCATGATAAAAGTACTTTCATGCCGTGCAGCTTGTCAACATTTGTTTCAGAGATGGCCTACTTTTATCCAAAATTGTGAATTAATTTGAGGAGAAAGCGAATAGACCCATGCCTGTATATGAGGGGGGACCTCAAAAAATCTAAAAAAATTTTTTTTTGAGAATGGACCCCTTGCAGTACACTTTCTAGCTTACCCCCTCTAGGTAAGTATTCTAGGAACCCATTGACATTAGTGTACCAGCTAGCCTTGTTGTGAGAGGCTGTTTGGCTTCAGTGGATTTTCTTTTATTTTTCTTTCAACACGTTTGTCTATCTCACGATGAATGATTTATGAGCACACCAGCCCACGTCATGTTAAGTGTTCAGCAGTTTTTGACCAAAAATGGCATGACCTCCTCCCCCATGCCCCATTCTCTCTATTCACCTGATCTCACCTTGTGTGGCATTTTTTTGTTTCCTTGGATGAAAACACGTCTCAAAGGAAATGTTTTTGACAATATGGAAGAAGTAAAACAAAAAAACAGCAGAAGCACTAACAGGCACCAAAATTGATGAGTGTGAAAACAGTTTTGAGTAGTGGAAAAAGCATCTCAATAGGTGTACTGTATCAAATGGAGAGTACTTTGAAGGTGACTGAGATTTAGCATGTAAGAATAAATATACAATTTTTTTGCAAATTTTGTTTTTTTGGGGTTCCCCCTCAGATGAACTTCTCTGTGATACCTATGAATTATTGACATACAAAATCAATAATTAGAGTTAGTTTTAATCAGTGGACAGTATTTGCTTGAATAATAATATTTCAAAAAAACTGATACAGCTTGATGTATGATAAGGAAAAAAAAAATCCAGGCATCATAATGGGTGTTTCTTGATGACAAAGATCTCACTTCATTTTACTTTTACTTTATGTTAAAATGATATAAAAGCCTGGGGGGGAGGGGTGCTTAAATACGTGTACCAGTTATAAGCAAAATGAACTGATCTGACCCTTCACCTTTTGCTCCTGAACTTTACCTAGAAGGAAGGAATGTTGAAAGTTGAGATAGGGTCAAAGGTAGGTTTCTTGCACCAGTTAACCAAATGTAAGAGTCATTGGTGTTCAAGTAGTTAAGAGCAAAGAGAGGAAAACTTACTCAAATAAATAATGGAAAACTTTCCAAACCTACAGAAAGATATAACTATCCAGATGCAGGAAAGGCAGAGATCACCAAATGGATTCTATTCATATAAGATACCCCAAGCCATAATAAACTGTTAAAGGTCAGGGAGAAAGAGGATCCTAAGAGCATTTAGAGAAAGAAGCAAATAATGTATTAAGGAAAACTGATGCTTCTGAAAACAGACTTCTTGAGAATACCATGCTAGCCAGGAGGCAGTGGGATGACATATTCCAAGTGCTCAAGGCAAAATACTACCAACTGAGAATACTGTGCCCAGAAGAGCTGGAATTAGCAAGATAATATAATGATTGTAAATAAATATGCCTTCTATTCAACATAGTATTGAAAGTCCTAGCCAGAGCAGTCAGAAAGAGAAAAGCATAAATGGCATCCAAATTGGAAAAGAGGAAATCATGTTATCCTCTGATGACATGAGCTTACATCTAGAAGAACATAAAGACTCTACCAAAAAAACTCTTACATTTGGTAAATGAATTCATTAAAGCTTCAGAATACAAAATCAACATGCAAAGATTAATAGTTTTTCCATACACTAAGAGAAAGCTAAACTAGATCACCAATAATGATCTAGCAGGGAACCAAATCAAGAAGGAAATATCCTTTACAATAGCTACAATACATAAACAAATGAAACGCATAGTAATATATTTAATGAAGGAGGTGAAACATCTGTACAAGAAAATTACAATAAAGAAATTGTAGATGACAGAAACAAATGGAAAATATCTCATATCCATGGATTGGAAGAGTCAATATCATTAAAATGATCATACTGCCCAAAGCAATCTATAGATTCAGTGCAATTCCTATAAAAATACCAATGACATTCTTCACAGAAATCAACATGACAAAAATGTAAATGAAACCAAAAAAGAGCTCAATTAGCCAAAGTAATCTTAAGCAAAAAGAACAGAGCTGGAGGCATTATATTACCTGGCTTCAAACTATACTACAAGGCTATAGTAACCAAATGGCATGGTACTGTTATAGAAAATAGATGGATAAATGGAACAGAATGGAGAACCCAGAAATAAAGCCACATATTTACAAGATCTTTGAAAAAGCCAACAAGAACATAAATTGGGGAAAATTGATATGTAGAAGAATGAATCCGGACCCCATCTATTACCATAGACAAAAATTGACTCAAGATAGATTAAAGACTTAAATGTAAAACCTGAGACTATAAAAATAATAGAGGAAAACTTAGAGAAAGCTCTTCTGGACATTGGGCTAGGCAAAGAATTCATGGCTAAAACCTCAAAAACACAGGGAACAAAAACAAAAATAGAAAACTGAGACTTAGTTAAACTACAGAGCTTCTAACAGCCAAAGATATAATCAACAGTTTGAACAGTCAACCTGCAGAATGAAAGAAAATATTTGCAAACTGTGCATCTGACAGGTGACTACTATTCAGACTTTACAAATAACTCAAGAAAAAAACAAATCCCATTAAAAAGTGGGTAAATAGCTGGGCTTGGTGGCTCAACCTGTAATCCCACACATTGAGAGGCTGGGGTGAGTGGATTGCATGAGTCCGCGGGTTTGAGACCCACCTGGGCCACTTGGTGAGACCTCATCTCTACAATAAATCCAAAAACTAGCCTGGCATGGTAGCGCGTGCCTGTAGATCCAGCTACTTGGAAGGCTGAGGTGGAAGGATTGCCGGAGCCCAGCAGGTTGAGGTTGCAGTGGACGGGAGCGCCCACTGCACTCCAATCTGGGCGACAGAGTGAGACTCCAATTCAAAAAAAAGTGGGTAAAGGACATAAATGGACATTTTTCCAAAGAAGACATATAAATGACCAACAGGCATATGAAAAAGTGCTTACTATCACTAATTGTCAGATAAATGCAAATTTAAATTACAATGAGATACCATCTTACACCGGTCAGAATGACTATTATTTTTTATTTATTTATTTTTGAGTTGAATTCTCACTCGGTCGCCCAGACTGGAGTGCAGTGGCCCCACCTGGACACCGCAGCCTCGCCTGCTGGGCTCTGACAATCCTTCTGTCTCAGCCTTCCGAGTAGCCAGAATTACAGGCCTGCTCTACCTTGCCCGGCTGTTTTTTTTTTTTTTTTTTTTTTGTAGAGATGAGGTCTCGCTGCCCAGGCGGGTCTCAAACCCTCAGGCTCAGGCAATCCACTCACCTCAGCCTTCCAGGCGCAGGATTACAGGCTGAGCCACCAAGCCTGGCTATGACTATTATTTATAAGACAAAAAATAACAGATGTTGGCAAGGTTGTAAATAAAAGGGAACCCATATACTGTTGGTGGGAGTATAAATTACTACAACTTTTATGGAAAACAGTATAGAGATTTCTTTAAGAAGTAAAAATATAACTACTGTTCAATTCATCAATCTCACTATTGGGTATTCCAAAGGAAAATAAATCACTATATCAAAAAGATACCTGCAGCCATATGTTTATTGCAACACTATTCCCAATAGCAAAAATATAGAATTAACCTGAGTATTTATCAACAAACGAGTGGATAAAGAAAATGTGGTATATACACATGATAGAATATTATTCAGCCACAAAAAAATGAAATCATGCCTTTTGCAACAATATGGATGAACTGGAGGGCATTATCTTAGGTGAAACACATTAGACACAGAAAGACAAGTACTACATTTTTAAAACACAATAGAATAAAACTAAATTGTATGCTTTTTATTTCATAGGCTATTTTTAAAAAAATGAATGATAATAGGAACTTTGTAAACTATACAGGCACATGAAAATTAAGCAATATGGTCACTTTGGCCATTTATAGTCAACATAGTACTGGAAGTCCTACCCAGAGTACTCAGAAAAGAGAGACAAATGAAAGGCAGCAAAATTGTAAAAGAGATAAGATTAATTTTATCAGATGACATAATTTTGTATATAGAACTCAAAGACTCTGACAAAAAGAACTATTAGAACTAATGAATTCAGTAAATTCAGTAAATTTTCAAGATACAAAATCAACATACACGAATCAGCAGTTAGGCAAGAGAAAGAAATAAATGACATTTAAATGTGAAATGTGTCCATTGCTTTACTAATCTCTGGTGTGACCATATATTTTTTGAGCTATGACAGTTGCCATGTTTTATAGACTTTGGTCCCTTGTCCTACCTTAGCTAGGTGAGTCTCCTCTCTTCTCTTTCTCTAATTTACTTTCTAAATAAACTATATTTTCTAATCTACAAAAACTTGAAAAGAAATAGTCAAGTTATCTTTGTTCACAGATGACATATTATATTTAGAAAAACTTAGTGGCTCCAATAAAAAACACTTAGAACTGAGAATTCAGTAATGGTGCATATACAAAATCAATATATAAAAATCAGTAGCTTTTATGTATTCCAACAGCAAACAAACTGAAAAAGAATTCAAGAGAGCAATCTCATTTACAGTAGATAAGAAAAATATAAAATACCTAAGGAATAAGTTCAAGGAGTTTAATGATCTCTACAAGAAAAACTATAAAGAAAGAAATTGGAGAGGACACACACAAAAATGAAAATATTTTATGCTTATAGGTTGAACGAAATAATATTGTTAAAAATGCCATTACTATCCACAGCAATCTACAGATGTAGTGCAATCTGTATCAAAATATCAATGTCATTCTTCACAGAAATAAAAAAAAAATTCTTAAATTTGTGTGGAACCAGAAAATACCCTGAACAACCACAGCAATCCCAAGAAAACAGAAAAAGCTGGAGGCATCACTTTATATTTGACTTCAGAATATACTGTAAAACCATGGTAACCAAACTTGTATGGTACTGGAATGAAAATAGACTCATTGATCGTGGACCAGAATAGTGAACACAGAGGTTAATCCATGCATTTATTGGTAATTCATTTTCATCAAAGTCTCCAAGAACATGTATCGGGGAATGGGTGGTTTCTTATACTTAGAGAACTGGACATCCATATAAGAAAGAATGAAAACTAGACTCCTACCTCTTATAAGATTTTAAAAAAAACCTCAATTTGGATTAATAAAGACAAACATAAGAGCCAAAACTATGAAACTAGTAGAAGAAAAGATTGAGGAAACATTTCGGGTTATTGGTATGAGCAAAGATTTTGGGGTAAGCTCTAAATGACAGGTCACAAAAATAAAAATATTCAAATATAGTCTCCTGTCAAGCTAAAATGCTCCTGTACAGCAAATGAAATAATTAACAAAGTGAATATACTACCTACAGAATGTTTGAAAATATTTGCCAACTACCCATCTTGCAAGGGATTAATGACTAGGATAGATAAGGAACACCAGCAACTTGACAACAAGTCAATTAATTTGATTAAAAATGGGCAAAAGTTCTCAACAGACATTTCTCAAAAGAAGACGTACAGATCACCATAGGTATATTAATAAATGCTAAACATTACTAATCATCAGGGAAATGCAAATCAACATCACAATGACATATTATCTTAATCCAGTTAAAATAACTTTTATCAAAAAAACCAAAAATAGATGCTGACTAGGCAGAGAAAGGGAATCTCTCTTATACTATTTTTGAGAATTTAAATTAGTATATCCAACATGGAAAACTGTACACTTTTCTAAAATACTACAAATGGAACTGCCTTATGATTCATCAATTCCCTACCTGGTATATGTTCGAAAGAAATGAAGTCAGTATATTGAAGAGATCTCTGCTAGCCCATGTTTATTGTAGCACTAGTCACATTATATCCTTTATATGTAATTCACCCAAAGATTCATCAGTGGAGGAGTGAATAAAGAAAATGTGATGCATAAATCGGATATTATTTAGCCATAGAACATAATGAAATTATTTCTTTGCAGCAATATGGATGGAATTGGATGTCACTGTGTTAAATGAAATAAGCCAGTCTCGGGAAGACTAATGCCATATGTTCTAATATGTGGGGGCTAAAAAAATAAAAAGTGGAGGTAGAGAATAGATTGGAAATTACCAAAGCCCTGGAAGGGGAGAGTGAATGATGGGTTTACAAAAGATCAGATAATGGTCACTTAGTCTTTCTCTTGCAGTTTTTGGGCCCCGGTGGTGGCTTGTTCAGTCATGACAAAGATTAAGGCTCAGAACCTTTGCAGCAAGAAGGTGGGGTTGCTGCTGAAATAGCTGGACAGCCTGAGTATGGACTTATCCTGGGTCTGTCACCGAAGTGACAGGCAGCGCAGCTTCCAAGCTCTCCTAGACTCAAGTCATTTTCAAATCCATAACCTGTATTCTCACCATCATTAACTTCAAGAAATTCTGCAAGGGCAAGAAGTAAAAGCCCCTGGATTTTTGACCAAAGAAAACCTGGGTTGTGTACTGGTGGCTCAACAAACATGAGGAGAACTTGAAGACCAAAAAGCAGCAGGGGAAGGAATGACTATACCCACGGCAAAGCATGTGGCCAAGACCTGAGCATCATAACATCAATAAAATATTAATATAAACAGGCAAGAAAAAAGAGTGATTGGTTAATGAGTATAAAAATACAGTTAGAATATGATCTATCGTTTGATGCAGCAGTAGATTTACTATAGTTAATAATTTGTTATATATCTGAAAATAGCTGGAAGAGAGTAGCTGGAATGCTCCAAACATAAAGAAGGGGTGAATGTTTGTAGTGATTAGTGTCTCATTTGCCCTGCTTTGATCATTACATATTGTATACATGTATCAGGATATCACAGATAACCCCAAAATAGGTACAGGTATTATATTTCACCAAAAGCTTATCTATATATGTCACATAATAAAATATTTTCTTTCCTTACAACAAAAAAAAATAAGTAAAATAATTTATGTTTGTAGAGAACTTGTCTTGTGTATAGAGAATTCTAAGGATGCTACAAAAGGGAAAAAAACTTTTAGAACTGAACAAGTTCAACAAGGCTGCAGAATAAAAGTCGAGTATGCAGAAATCAATTATATTTCTGTATAGTAGCAATTAAAAATAAAAGTTTATTTCTTTTGCAGTAGCCTAAAAAACTACAGTTTTAAAGAATAAGTTTAACACTATGTTCAAGTTTCAGTAATATCTTATAAGATATTATTGAAAAAAACTAAATAAGTGGAAATATATTACATGGACATGGATTGAAACACTTTATTGTTATTAATAAGATTACATTTCTCTCCAAACTGATTTTCACATTCAGCACAATCACTGTGAAAATCCTAGCTGGTATTTTTTTTCCGTTGACAGAAATTGACAAATCATAAAATTTATGTCGAAATGCAAAGGACCTAGAATAGTGCTAACAACTCAGAAAAAGTAAAAACATTGGAGGACTCATGACTTCTTAATTTCAGAGCTTTCCAAAACTTGCTGCTAGACAATAAAACTTTCACAAGCAAATAGACATTCCACTTCATGGATCAAAAGACTTAATATTGTTAAAATGTTTATACTTTACGATCTTAGTCTCTACACAAGTACTATCAAAATCCCAACAGTATTTTTTCAGAACTAGACAAATTTATTCTAAAATTTATTAATATATGGGATTCCCAAGGGACTCCAAATCATAAAAACAATTTTGAAAAAGAACAAAGTTAGAGTCTTCATACTTCCTTATTTCATAAACATATTGCAAAGAACAGTAGTCACAACAGTGTGGTACTAGAGTAAAAACAGACAAATGGACCAATGGAATATAATAGAAAATCCAGAGGTAAACCCTCAAATAATCTTTAACAACGATGCTAAGAACACTCGATGGTGAAATGACAGACACAACTAGTGATATTGGGAATAAATATCATTATACAAAAGAAAGACGTTGGACCCTTATACGGTGTATACAAATTATCCCAAAATGTACTAAAGACTGAAATATAATCCTAAAGCTGTACAATTCTGTTTTGTGTTTTTTTTTTTTTTGAGTTGGAGTCTCACTCAGTCGCCCAGACTGGAGTGCAAGGGCCGCTCCCGGCCACCGCAGCCTTGACCTGCTGGGCTCTGGCAATCCTTCCGCCTCAGCCTTCCAATTAGCTGGAACTACAGGCACGCACTACCACGCCTGGCTGATTTTTGATTTATTGTAGAGATGAGGTCTCACCAAGTTGTCCAGGTGGGTCTCCAACCCGCGGGCTCAGGAAGCTGTACAATTCTTAGAGGAAAAAAAGGAAAGGCGTCATTATGGTGTATTGGCAATCATTTCTTAGATATGACATCATAAATACAGGTAACAAAGCAAAACTAAGATTATATCAAACTTAAAAAATTTTCATGTCTCAAAACATAGGAGAATATAAAGACAACCTATGGAATAGGAGAAAATATTTATAATTCATATATATATGTAAGGGGTTAATATCCAGACTATGTAAAGAACTCCTATATCTCTACATCTAAAAAATCAAAAATTATGATTTTTAAAGAGGCAAAGTACTTTAATAAACATTTATTTAAAAATGGCATATAAATGTTCACAAGCACATTAAAACATACTCAGCATTCTTGAAATGTAAATGAAAACCACTGTCAGGTATCCCCTAATACTGTTTGGGATAGTTACTATAAAAAAAATAGAAAATATTTTTGGCAAGGATATGGATAAATTAGTAATTTTGTGCACTGTTGGAGGGACTATAAAATGGTGCAGTCACTATATATTATGGAATGTCTTCCAAAATTAAGAATAGAACTACAATGTGATCTCACAATCTCATTTCTGTGTGTATATCAAAAAATTTAAAGCAGAGTTTTAAAGAAATGCTTGCCCATTTGTGTTCATAGCATTTTTCACATTAGCCAAGAGATAGAAGTAGAACAAATGTTCATCTACCCGATTTATGTATTAACAAAATGTGGTCTATGTATATAATAGAAAATCATTTAGCCCAAAGGAGGAAAGAAATCTCATTACATTTAACAACATGGATTAACCTTGAGGACATTACGCTAAATGAAATAAGTCAATCACAAAAAGGGAACTACTATGTGATTTCATTTATTTGAGGCAAGAAAGTTATTAATATAAACAGATGGTTAAATGGTGGTTACAAGGGACTGGGGTAAGAGGGAAATGAGGAATTGTTTAATGCATATATAGTTTGAGATTTGTAAGATGAATACCTGGAGGTCTATTTCACAACAGTGTTAACATTAGTGTGAAACAATACCAAACTTAAAATTGCTTAAAATTATTAAGATGGTAAAGTTAATACAAAGCTATATTAATCATGAGTGTATGTAAAGTTTGACATCTAGATCACTGTAATAAAATCAATTGTCTTAATAAATCCTTATATTTGTGGTTAGTTGATTTTAAAAAAGGATTCTAAAGCAATTTGATAAAGGAAAGAACAGTCTTTTCATAAATGATGCTGTAACAACTGAAAAAGAATGAAGAAAATTATCAAATTGAATTTCTTCTTCCTATAAAATGTACTCTATTGATCAAATATCTAAATATCTACTGCAAAACTCTTAGAAAACATAGGAATAAATCTTTGTGATATTGGCTTAGTCAGTGATTCATTAGATGTGACACAATATACACAAGTAACAAAAGAAAATATAGATGAGTTAGGTTTAAAACTTTTTGTACTTCAAAGGACATCTTCAAGAAAGTGAAAGAAAAAACCCACAGAATGGGAGGAAATATTTTCAAAGTACATATCTTATATGGAGCTTATATCCAGAAGATATAAAGAAGTCTTACATCTCAACAATAAAGATAGAAATATCCCAATAAGCAAAGGGAGTAGGATTTTTTTAAAGTTTCAAATCAAAGTTTATTAGATAAAGAAGAGAGGAAAGAAAGGGAGATGGGCCAGAATTGGGTGGCATGGGTGAGAGAAACCCCTAGAAAAGGGAATAGGACTTTAAAAGACATTTCTCTAAAGAAGATATACAAATGACTAATAACCACATGAGTAGATGCTGAGGATCATTCATTAGTCATTAGGTAAATGCACATTAAAGCCACTGGGTACCAGTTCTTACCCATAACAATGGCTAAAATAAACAGAACACAT
>NW_006963946.1:0-385 GCF_000164805.1 Carlito syrichta
AATGATATCCATGTTCTCTGTGCTTATTATCTAAGTGTACATATGGAGGCCCTTAAAAAATTTGGAATTTATTTAATAAAATTTGTGTTTATTCTTCCATGTTAAAAATTCAATCAAAGTTTGATGCAATACACCTTTCGAGATGCTTTTTCCACAGCTCAAAACATTTTGAAGTAATCAATTTTGGTGCTTTTTAGTGCTTATGCTTTTTTTTGTTTGCTCGTTTTGTCTTTTCCACATAGTCAAAACGTTTCCCTTTCAGGTTCTCCCCCCGCCCCATCAGAGGAAACAAAAAAAAGTCACTCAGGGTGAACTCTAGTGAATAGGGAGGGTGGAGTATGGGGGTTCTGCTGTTTTTGGTCAAAAACTACTCAACACTCAGCGA
>NW_006963947.1:0-329 GCF_000164805.1 Carlito syrichta
ACAGTGTTCAGGTAGGGTCAAGGTGCACTTCGTCTTCCCTGGCACTCCAGAGGCTGAGGCAGGAGGATCACCAGAGCCAGCGATTTCAAAGCTGGCAGTGAACGTTGGTCACGTCCCCAGGCCCTAGCCTTGGTCAAAGAGCCATACCCCTCTCGAAAAACTTGAGAATTGTACACAGATTGTCCACTGTGTGTGGTGTGTTCACAGGGCAACTGTCTTTAGATACAGGGAAAATGGGTTTGGGGGGAAGAAATTTCCTCATGTGAGCAATGTGTCCCTTGCCTATCTTGGTGGAAGGTCCTTGTTGCCAAGTCAGAGGGTCAGCCTGC
>NW_006963948.1:0-1370 GCF_000164805.1 Carlito syrichta
GTCTATCCTGGCAGATGCTTTGTGTTTACTTTAAAATTGTGTTTGCTATTGTTGGACAGGTTATTCTCTAAGTTAGATTAACTTAATTTAGTGTTTTTCAAGTGTCCTATCTACTTACTCTATTGTTGCCCAATGTGTTCTGTTGGACAGAGAGAGAGGAGAGATGAAACTTGACACAATATTTTTGGGAGTCTTGTTCCATTTTTTTTCTTGAGTATGTGACAAATATCCTCAGAAGAGTCACTTTTAGTAAAAAGCTATTTCTTTTCTTAATTTTTTAAAATTTAATTTTTTTAAATTTTATTTTAAAATTTAATTTTATTTTAAAATTTAATTTTTTAAATTTTATTTTAAACATGTAGGGAACATCAGGATTATGTATACAAATGGTCATTGTAAGGTCCCTTTCATTTCCACCAGTTTTTGCTTTTATGTATTTTCAATATCTGTTGCTTTGTGTAGACACTTTTAGGATTGTTAGTTGAAAGGGGAAAATTAATAAAGTGAACACGGAGTCACTTTAGCTAAAGTACAGACATTTTTTTATTTTTATTTTTATTTTTTTTTTGAGTTGGAGTCTCACTCTGTCGCCCAGACTGGAGTACAGTGGCCGCTCCCGGCCACCGCAGCCTCGACCTGCTGGGCTCCAGCGATCCTTCCGCCTCAGCCTTCTAAGTAGCCGGAATTACAGGCATGCGCTACCACGCCCGGCTGATTTTTTTATTTATTGTAGAGATGAGGTCTCGCTGCCCAGGCGGGTCTCGAACCCACGGGCTCAGGCCATCCACTCACCTCAGCCTCCCAAAGGCACGGGATTACAGGCTGAGCCACCGAGCCCGGCTAAGTACAGACATTTGAAAGCAGCCATATTTTAAAAAATATCTGTAGAGTACAATTCGGGATTAGGTAGATAAGTGGTCATGATACAGGTACAGTTTGGGCCTCCCATTGTTTCCCACTTCATCTAGTTTGGGGTTAGGTACCCTTATTGATGTTAAGTGCCCCCTGCTCCCTCCCCTGTCAGTGTCCTGCTGCTAACAATCTCTTTCTCATGGTATTATGATAATTGCTCAGGGTCTGCTTATGAGTGACAAAATGTGGTACTCAGTCCTTTGTTTCTGTGATAGATCACTGAGTATTATAGACTCTAAATCCTATCAAGTTTGTTGTGAAGTTCACTATTTTGTCTTTCTTTATGACTGCATAATATTCCATCATGTTATGTACCACCTTTTTTAATCCAGTCCACTTTCGATGGCCAACACCATTGCTTCCATGTTTTTCCTATTGAATAATGCTGCAATAAATATTGTGCAGATATCTTTTAAATAGAATGATTTGAGTTCCTCTGGGTATATTCTCAGAGGGGA
>NW_006963949.1:0-337 GCF_000164805.1 Carlito syrichta
AAAAAGTCTGGGAGTCTTCCTGATAATAAAAAAGGAATGTTGGTTCTGGGAGGCCTCAATTCATTTCTTCAGGGCTCCATTATAAGGGCTTATCTGGAATCTGGGCTTCTAGTTCTCCAAATTCTTCAAAGCACGTTGCCACTTGGA
This sequence comes from Carlito syrichta, assembly GCF_000164805.1. Lineage (NCBI taxonomy): Eukaryota > Metazoa > Chordata > Mammalia > Primates > Tarsiidae > Carlito > Carlito syrichta. The sequence goes on from NW_006963949.1 coordinate 148, forward strand.
AAGGACAAGTGTCATTATAGATTCCCAGCAACTTTCTGGTCCTCTTGATTTTTTTAACCAATAACCAGTATGTGCGATTCAGTTGGGTTTCTCGGCCAAATAAAGCCAGATTACAGGACTAAGGCATCAACTCGCCATATTTTTGTGTAACTCTTGTCTTAAGATGTACCCTGTAATCCTAAAACTTCCG
>NW_006963950.1:0-840 GCF_000164805.1 Carlito syrichta
AAATAAAGTACAAACGGAAATTTAAGGATTACCAAGTTCATCTTAAGACTAAAGTTACATACAAATACGGCAATATGATACTTTTTTTCAGGAAGTCTGGCCAGAATTGTCCCTAGAAACTTAAGGGATTTGTACTACCAGATACCAGAATACAACTCTCAAGACGACCAGAATATTGTTGGAGTTGAAATGACTGATTCATAATACCCACAAGCCAAATATCTTTGAAACATGAGACGAGCTTGAAACCTTGATTCTTGTTTATACCGCAGCAAGACTCCCTGAGAATTTTTCGGATTCTGTACTTGTGTATCACAGATTCCTTATTCTCCTTTACCCAGGGGCCGTGTAATGTCCTGTATGTGAGGACTCCCTTTCCCCAGAATCCTGTTTGGAAAGCCTGATTCTTGTTTGGCCATTAGCAAGACGTCATGTAGATATTGGGATGGAAGAACCATGTAAAAGATGTTTCTTAGTTCTCCTAAGCTAGAGATAATATAGGTTCTGCATATGAGCACTGCTATTACCTATGTTCCAGTTTCTAAACCCTGATTCTTGTTTAGACCACAGCACACGGTCTGTTAATTTTAAGGACTGCGGACTGCTATAACTCTGATTCTTTTTCTTCCTTGGCAAGAGGCTGTGTATTTTCCTGTATATTAAGAATCTCATTAGATACATCCTGCTTCAAAACTCTGATTCTTTTAGAACTTTCCAAGATGCTCTGTAGATTTTTGGGACTGAGGACTCGTGTAACTCAGATTCCTTCTTGTTTCATACCAATAGGTCAAGTAGTTGCCTGTAAATAAGGTCTCTTTTTCCAGATTCATGCCCTAAAAC
>NW_006963951.1:0-421 GCF_000164805.1 Carlito syrichta
ACCTAGATAAGTCAGCTGACTATCCCGCTGCCTAGCTAGGTAGCTTGCTATTTAACACACTGGTTAGACAGCTGGCTAGCTAGATAAGTCACCTAGTTAGTTCAGCTGGATAGCCAGCTGGATAGCTATGAAGCAAGTTACTTAATTCAACTGGCCAGAAAACAGGTCAATTAGTTAAGAGAGCTAGTTCAATCAGTTAGCTAGCCAGCTTGCTAGCTGGGTAGTGACCTAGTTAAGTCAGTTGGCGGGCCAGATGGCTAGCTAATTAAGTCAGCTTGTTAAGTCATCTGGCTATCCAGGTGGCTTGAGAGGTAGAGAGTTTAGTCAACTGGCAGGAGAGCTGGAGAGCTAGTTAAGTCAGCTAGTTTATTCACCTGACTGGCCAACAGCCTAGCTCATCTGTCAAGTAGTTAATTCTGCC
>NW_006963952.1:0-9509 GCF_000164805.1 Carlito syrichta
CTTTTTTTTTTTTGTTTTTTTTTTTGAGTTGGAGTCTCACTCTGTCACCCAGATTGGAGTGCAGTGACCGCTCCCGGCCACCACAGCCTCGACCTGAGGGGCTCCGGCGATCCTTCCGCCTCAGCCTTCCAAGTAGCTGGAACTACAGGCACGTGCTACCACGCCCGGCTAATTTTTTTGATTTATTGTAGAGATGAGGTCTCGCTGCCCAGGCAGGTCTCGAAGCCGCAGGCTCAGGTAATCCACTCACCTCAGCCTCCCAAAGGCGCAGGATTACAGGCTGAGCCACCGAGCCTGGCTGGAATTTCACCTTTTTGAAGAAAATGAAATAGCAGATAAACATATAAAGCATAGGGGAAGAAGTGTGGCCTTGTTAATAATGCAAAATAAAACCCCGACCCTAACCCATTACAAACTTACCAGATTCAAAAATCAAAGGTGAGGCAATACCAGTGGTGAACGTTATGGCAATGCCTTGTCTCTTAACCTCGATTTTAATTATATAGGGTTCATTTTATTATTCTGTCTTTAAAAAATCCATCTATTTCTTGCACTATTCTATAGTGATGATATATTTCATATCCTTGTATACACAGGTGCCTGGGGATACACCCAAACACACACGAACACACACACACACACACACACACACACACACACACACACACACACGAAGAGAATAGTGAGCTGAACAACCTGACATACACCTGGGATATGTATTGTTCCCTTCCCAGGACTATACAATCACAATGTTTTTGTTTTTGATTTTTCATCCGATCTGGAAAGGGTCATGCTTTAGCAAATTATGAGACCAATCTGAATCTGACTCCGGACGATTGGATGCCTAAGAAGTTGTGTGTCCCCAGCTGCTACTTTCTGACTAGCAAGGATGAGTTTGTGTATGATGTGACTGTGGGAAATCGCGTGTTTCGGCTTCACTCCATCGGAAGCATGTGCTATGGCATCCAGTGAATCCGTCTAGGGGCCTGGGGTCACTGCAGCAAGTTTCCTTCTTTCTGCTGAATATCCCACAAGCACACTCTATGGGACACACGGAGGAGCCCACTGCTTTCCAAACCTGTCTTGCACTGCCTACCTCACCCATCCTCCCCAGTGGCCAAAGTAGAACTTTCAGAGATTCCCGCAGACACCCTTGGCTGTCCTGTCCCCACACCTTGACTTGTGCTGTTTCTTCTGTCTGGAGTGGTCCTTTCCCCTGTCCGTGGGGTGAAACCCATCCTTCAGTCCCCAACTCAAATGCCCCCTTGGTCAAGAAATCCTGCTTGATTCCCTCAACTAAAAGACCTCTCCCTCCACTGTAAGCATCGCATACAGTTCAGTGTTTAAATCTTCGTGCCTTTTCTCTCCCAGGAAGTGAGGGAAGGAGACAGGTGAGTGTTAAAGCCCACGTAGCGAAGGAGTGGGTGTGATCTCCACTCCGGTCATGTCTGCATCGTGCAGAGGCCCAGGAGAGGTTGGATGTGTGTGGTGTGGGTCTCTGGTCCATGTCTCTCGGTCCACACAGAACACGTGCACACTGAAACTCTTCACTGCTCTAGTTACAGCACACAGACAGTCAGCCAGGCTTTTATCAGCGGCATCTCTTACAAACTGTCTCGGAATATATGAGTGAGAGAGATCAGGTTTCTCTCAGGAAATGTCTCTCAGAAGTAGCTACCTGGGAGTAGCTTTTATAATTTTTACCGGTCTCATCTCTGGTTTCTCTTTCTCTGGCTTTCTCTCGCTCCATCGCTTTCTTTCTCCATCCTGCGACCCGTGGACCTTGCAAGGCTCTAGAGTCAGAGAATATCAGAGCTCACAGGGAGCAGATCACTGGGCACACGTGTTCTATCTCAAGGGAGCATGAGCTGATTAATGCTGCCGGGAGGATTCATAAAAGGGAGAGAAACAAGCGCATGAACACATACCATATTCAGTGTCCAAAGATGGAAATTGCTGAAGGAGAGCACTTGAAAGAGACTAGACTGGGGCAAGCAGATAGGAAGGGCAGATTAGCGGAGAGCTTGTGTCATTATCCGCTCTCCCACTGGTCACTGTTCTCATGTCCCCAGTGCCTCCAAGACCACTCCTCAGATTCCTCTCGTGGATGCACGTACAACATTCCATTTAAAACTGCTGCTCCCTTGATGTACTATCAACACTGTTGTGGCCCACCATGATGACGGTCATCTCTTTAGTTTGCACCAACTGGCAGTTTTCCAAGACCCACATAGGCCAAGACCTCTGGCACGTATGTAGATGTGGCCAGAGCTGGGCCTGGGTCAAGGCTCACATCCACACATACACACAGCATATATACACTCCACATAGAATCTGGAGCCTTGGCTGTCTCAGTGTAACACACAGTTTTCTCCTGAAAACTCCAGGAAGCACAAGTCCCGTTCCTGTCTCTGCATTCTGTTTCCTCAAGGACCCTTTCCTCATTGACCCACTATGGTCATCTGGACTGCCACACATCTGATCTTTTTTGAAGTCCTGCTAGGTCTCTTGGTTTCTTTGCCACATACAAATTTCCTCTGTCCTCCCTACACAGAGGTCAGTCCTCAGGTTAACTCTTCCCTCTCCACCCCTGCAGCTTCCTCAGGAACGGTGTCATATCTGGGCTTGATTCTCTTTCTCCTTCCTCTTTGTTTTCCTTCGAAGACTCACCACCAAAGCAGTAGCTTCCCTGGCTCTGCATAAATTTCTCCCTGGATAAGCAGGCCTGCAAACGGCAGAGGGAGCTGTACGTATGTCTCCTATGGCCACTTTTCTTCTTGCCTGCTGCTGTGTGAACAGGAAACCAGAGTGGAGTTTACATTGAGAGGGACAGGGCATTTCCTCAACTTTCTCCCTCTCCCAATCTCCCTCCTAAATGGATAGATGTTAGATGGAAAGATGGATAGATAATAGATATGTAGAAAGATACATGATAGAAATAAAGATGACCGAGAGATTGATGATAGATACATGGCAATACATGATTTCTGGATAGATATCTGTGTACATGTGGCATCTGGGATCACTTGGCCTTTAGGGTGTGACTGCTCCTCTTGGGAAAGGGTACCTTACTCCTGGGAAAGTTGCACACTTTCATATTTTAAAAACTGAGTTGGTAGCCGTGGAAGAGACAAAATAAGCCAACAGCTGAGTAGTAAAGGATGCCATATGGGCCAGTCCTATTAAGCAGCTATGTCTTATTTTAGAAGGTGGTTTTGTCGATGGGCTCGCCCTCGGTAAGTGATGCCATTAGGACCGTAGTCAAAGACGTTTCTACGTGGACATGAGAAAGACAAAGGTTAATGTCTGAAGCAGTCTATAAACTAGTTTCCTGAGATCCTGGAGGGCAGTCAGGTGAGGTGTCCAGATGTTAAGGCTCAACGTATCTTTGGTTTAAGGGGAAGACAAGAACCCCAATCGGACAGGTTTTTATTCACCTGTGTCACAGAATGTAAGCCTTAGCTTGCAGGGTGTCAGGAAGAAGGTAGTAGCAATTTTATTGAGTAAGAAAGAATGGAAGAAAATTTCTGAAGATGTTGCTTTGGAGAATTGTAGCAAAGAAAAAATTTAGGATTCTGTCCAAATTGGAGAAAATAGTAAAAACTCAAAAATAATGCACAAGAGAATCTAATAATAGGTGTACAAGGTATACAATAGTTTCTTTTGAAAGATAATTGTCTCTCACCAGTTCTCCATTGCTACCAATGGCAAATTATACTAGGACCTATTAATTTGGAAAATAATTTTAGTCTTGTTATTCTTTGCATGATTTTATGCATCAAGTGCCGTAAGAATATTATTTTCCAATAAGTTCCTCTCTAAACTGACTTTGTTGGAGTTTACTTTTTCATAAAGATTCTCAGATTAGACCTTGTAAAGCATCTGGAACCCAGCCAAGGATTTTTTTTTTTTTTTTTTTTTTTTTGGTGCCTGCAGAATATCTGTAAGAGTTGGATGAATTTCAGCCAGGATCGGTGGTTCAGCCTGTAATCCCGCGCCTTGGGAGGCTGAGGTGAGTGGATTGCCTGAGTTGAGTGGATTGCCTGAGCCCACGGGTTCGAGACCTGCCTGGGCAACTTGGTGAGACCTCATCTCTACAATAAATAAAAAATTAGCCAGGCGTGGTAGCGCGCGCCTGTAAGTCCAGCTACTCGGAAGGCTGAGGCAGAAGAATTGCCGAAGCCCGGCTGGTGGAGGCTGCGGTGGCCGGGAGCGGCCACTGCACTCCAGTCTGGGTGACAGAGTGAGACTCCGACTCGAGAAAAAAAAAAAAAAGAGTTGGGTGAATTTCATTATTTGTGGTCCCCAAATAACTTGGGGTCCCTGGGCCTGTCAGAGAGACCTTTCCGCACCACAGGTCAGGAGCTCTGAAGCTGACGAGGCGCAAGGTCAGCCTTTCCAAGGGGCTTTTTATTGGCTCTTTGTAAATCTCATTGTCAATTCCTCAAGGCAGTCTGCTCATATCTGAAATGTTGCTCAGGTCAAAGATGAGCTAAAATAACAAGTATTGTCGGCAGGCGAAGTTGCTCAAACCTGTAATCCCAGCACATTGGGAGGTCGAGGCAAGAGGATTGCTGAGCTCAGGAGTTCGAGGCCAGCCTGGCAACTGAGTGAGACCTTGTCTCTACAATCAATCAAAAAATAAGCTGAGCATGGTAGCACATGCCTGTAGTGCCAGCTACTTGGAAGGCTGAGGCGGATGGATTGCCGGAGCCCAACAGGTCAAAGCCGTGGTGGCCATGAACGTGCCACTGTACGCCAGCCTGGGCAGCAGAGTGACACTCAAACTCAAAAAATAAATAAAAATAAAAAATAGCAAGTATCTCTAATCATGTACCTTTATAAAAGAGAACAGTCTCATTGAATTATGCAAATTATGTCATGCAAATAATAAACCAGTACTCAAATAGTTTTTACATTCTAGAGAAACCAGATAGACAAAAAGAAATATGTTTCTGATTTTGTTCACAGAAGCATACTTCACTCAATTGTTAAAAGCTGTAAATAGTCAAAAAGAAAAAAATTATTGACTCTGAAAAACAAAACAGAAAGAATCAGCTGTGCCTCAAACATAAAGTTCATTAGAATGGTTTCAGTCTTCTATTAGTTCAGTTCACGCCATTAGCGCTTGTTCTGCTTCATCCTGGGTCAAGCAATCCTCATAAATTCTTAATAGGAGTCCTGGAAGACTTTTTTTCTAGTTCAACGGCATAGTCTCCAAAGCTGTCAGAAACTGGCACTGAAGAGCATCTGTCAGTCTGATTGTAGATACTTTTTCAAAAATGATCCAAGTACAACAAGAGTTGTGGATGACAAAAGTCCTACGTTTGCCCAAGACACAACTGACAAGAAAATCTCATGATTTCTGATGCATCCTGCAATTTAACACAGGAATTATTATTATTGATAACATTTACGAAGACTGGTGTTATACGACTTTGGAACACATACTAATGTTGACGTATATAACTATAATCCAAGGAAAGTTATACATCCTTTCGTATTTGACAATGATTTCTGCATGATTTTAACACACCAAATAAGCCAAATATGTTTCTCTTGGACTGCAGGGTAACCTAATATCTAAAAGTTCATGAGGTCTAAGGGACTGTATACACAACTTGAAATTTTGATTTTGGAAAGCCTGTCAAATATGAAAGGTTTACAAGTATGATATCACAACCTAGATCACCGGTCACTGTGAAATAGTTATTCATTTCGCCAACTGTATAATTCAGAGTTTTACAAAGCAGAAATCGTTGAGAGGTGTACATCCTTTTTTTTATACAATGAGACGTAAGAAAGACACCATGGGGTCAACTGAATCTGCTGCTACTCTCTAGTTTTTTGCAATTTACTCAAAAGTTAAACAAAACTCATTTCATCGTCTCTTGAAACTACACAAAAATCTTGTCAAAACAGTAAAACAAATTTTATCTTCGATTAGTGTATTAGTAACATTGAAGCTATTTATTTATTTATTTACTTATTTAGAGTCAGAGTCTCGCTCTGTTGGCCAGGCTGGAGTTCACGATCACAGCCACTGCAGCATTGACCTGCTGGGCTCACGCGATCCTCAGCTTCCCAAGTAGCTGGTAATGCAGACGTGTGCCACCATACCAAGCTAATTTTAAAATTTATTGTAGAGACAAGGTTTCTCAGCATTACCTAGGTGAGTCTCAAACCCCTGGGTTCAGGCTTGAGCCACTGCGCCCAGCTGAGGCTAATTTTAATACCTTATGAAAAATTCTATCTTACTTAATCAGTTTGACCATAAACTGAGATTTTTTAAATAAAAACTTTGTAATCTTTTACAAATTTTTAAAAGAGTTAAATCAATGTAAAGAAAACCCTCTTATTCTGACATAGGGGCCTAGATTCTGGCCCAACCTCAGTGTGTTTTTGACACTGATGTTTTAACTTATAGAAAAGTTAAATAATTCCCTTTTAGCCAATTTGATCACATATACGATTCCCCCTTTTTCTAGGAGATTAATTTTTCATAAACTCCCAATAACTTTTTTGCATCTTCATTTTGATCTTATAACTTGTATCTTAGGACAGAAATTTACTTTCTTCCCCTGCCTTCTATATTCATTTACCGTGTCATTTATATTCTTTTAATTTTAAAACAAGTTAAGATCCTCCAAAGTATACCAAATTATCCTTACCAAAAATGACATCCCCATGCCTTCTTATAACTTTTTACCAAAAACACATCTTATTCTCCTTGTTCATTTTGCATGTATGATCACTTTTCTTATAGCTAGCAGTTTTAATTACATACATCGATTAAAGTGTCAACTCTTAGTGACTCTTCTTTGTAGTGAAAAATCTAGGAGGCAAGTAGTTTCAATTATTTACCAGAAGTATAGTCCAGGACAATGTCTGGTTCCAAGGATTCATTATATCTTAACAGCTTAATTCTAAAGACATAAGTTTACAGACAACGTATGCAAGTACAAAAATAACACAAAAGCAAAGTTTTATACCTTAAAACATCTAACAGGAAGAGTATGGGGCCAATAGACTCAGACAAAATGTCCAAATCAAATTCTAAAGACATTTATTTTACCAATAATTTTAAAATTATCTTTATTTACTAAAGATTACTAAAGTCTCATGAATAAAAAGGCATTTGTGTTAAAGTGTCTATTTTCTTGATCAAATATTCCAAGAACTTACTTTTCCTCTAAGCTTATTACTTAGAGTTCTTTCACATATTTTACATATATATGACCCAGACATACAAGCACAAAGACAGAAAGAGATTTGATAAGTTTTTAAGATATTGTCGCTTGGCAGTTTAAAAGTTCCTGTTATCCCACTTTAGACTATCCTTTCCAATGACCTTTTTGATTATCTCAGGCAGCCTCAAGTTTATATATCTAAAGGCACAATTCTTAGGTGAAACGACATAGAGAATTTATGTTGTAAAAGCACAGAGTTAAGACTTCAGGCCTGAATATTACACCATCATGTGTTTAAAGTTTTTTAAATGGTGTAAGTAAATGTTCAGTTACAACAGCCTGAAAAAGCACTTTAAACAAAGGTTGGCTTTTGAGTTTAATTCAGCGAAAAAGAGAGCAGGGCTTTAGACCTGAGAGGAATCTGTCTTCTTACTACTCTTGGGGTTCCGTTAAGAAAAACAGAGACTGCTCCCCAAAAGCAGTCTGTGGCGTCTTTTCTGTTTTTCTTAAGGAATCCCAGACTGTCAGAAATTATCTTAGACTCTCATATGTGAGCATTGGGGGTGGCAAGGGGAAGGAGTGAAAGACAGACGCAGATGGAGAAATAGACAACATTTATCAACTAAAAAACTTCCCCAAATAAAAGGCATAAAGGAGATATATATGCCAAAAATATGTATACACATTTGAAGTATGCCGTTTGCTCAAAAGATGGCATTAATCAAATGAGTACCAGCCTCACCATACGGCAGGCAGACTGTCCAAGAAAACGGCAGAAGCATGGTTGAGTGTACATCATACTACACATTGCTACTGTAATTTAATTTAATTTTGAAAAGTAATACATAGATTGTTAGGTCTCTAAAAATGTTAGGTCTGGGAGGATTGTTAGGTCAGCGGGCTGGTGTGCTGAGCCGGTGGCACAGATGAGACGTAAAGAATTGCACAGAAATTAGATGGGAACATGTGGCTTATTTAGAAAGTAGATTAGAAAATGAAAAGAGGGATCCAGCTCCCCCAGATTGAGGAGGAGGCCAGAGCTTACAGAGAAGCACGGAGGTGGCTGCTTGAGGTTGAATCCTTTTTCCACCTTTCCTTTGGTGTGGGGGGTAGGTCATTAAGGTGATTGGGTGGTAGTCTGTTTAAGTCATCAAGAAGGGGCAAGAAGATGGATGGGTTCCTTACATAACTGCTTTCATGGTGATGAAGTCTGTCTGTCACGTACGTCATCCTGCCCCTTTATGGCTGAAAGACAAACATGGAGTAGAAAAATGGACAGTATAAAGCGGGCCTCAGGAAGGGGGTTGTAAATTATCAATAGCTACCTCTAGGAAAATGGCTCTGTCCTTGGCTTATGACTAGAGGGTAACTTCATGTGAACTTCTAGAAAAAGACAACAAAGCTAAGCAATGTGAGAATGGCTGCTCTTTAGTTAGGATCATTTCATTAAATCATTCTATTTTGGCATTTTACCATTTCATTCCTTCCTCCTGTTGTTTGAAAATATTCTTAGCTGGGAACAGGGACAAAGGTCAGTCAGTCTTCTGTAACTGCTTCCCGCTGGATAGGGGCATACAGATGTCCCTGCCTGTCTAAAGTAAGAGGAAGGGATGAGGAGACAGAAGCCAATGGAGTTGTTAAAAAGCATAAAGGAGATATATGTGCCATTTATATGTGTCTGCACACAAAGCACCGTGTAAAAGCGTATACTGTTAGAGCTACTGATACCCCAATAAGGGCCATTATAGCTGTTGTTATGACATATTGAAGCTTTGATGTCTGGTAAAATATATTTATAAATAGTTACTCCAGTGGGCTTGGCATCCTCTATGGGAGTCCAGGCAGTTTTTACTGTGGCACCAGTGAATTCCTTAGTTCATATGCGGATGTTCTCATGCTGATCTTCAAGTTTCTTTGGGTTTTGTGATAAGAATTTATAGACAGTGATGAGGGGCTTCTTAATAAAGAGGTCTTTTTTCTGAGTTGGAGTCTCACTGTGTTGCCCAGGCTGGAGTACAGTGGCACGCTCCTGGCCACCACAGCCTTACCTGCTGGCCTCCGGTGAACCTTCGGCCTCAGTCTTCCAAGTAGCTGGAACTACAGGCATGCGCTACCACACCTGGCTAATATTTTGATTTATGGTAGAGAAGAGATCTCACCAAGTTGCCCAGGTGGGTCTTGAACCCTGTGGGCTCAGGTAACCTCCCAAATTGCTGGGATTACAGGCTAAGCCATCGAGCCAGGCCTATAAAGACTTTAACAAGGAAATATAGCTGCTTTGAGGAAGTCTGAAAGAAAAAAAAGTTGACATTACTTTGG
>NW_006963953.1:0-4722 GCF_000164805.1 Carlito syrichta
GGTATTTGTCATCATCTATCATGTTACGCCATTTGCTTATTTACTTACCTACATACTCCACAAGCCTATAATCTCACAGAGCAAGGACTGTTTATTTTATTCCCATAAATAGCACTTGGAAGAGTATCTGACCCATGAAAATACACTTAATAAGTGTACTTTGAATATTTGTTTTACATGATTTGTTAGTAAAAAGCAAATTATTTAAAAATGTTTAATTTTAATGGTAAACTATTTTGATGTCTACAATACTATTGTACTTTATTTTGCATTTTTCTGAGTTTTAAAGTATAAATTTCACATTGCTGAAATGTTTACTAAGTTTGTTTTCTACAGATAGATGCTATTGTCATTCTGAAATCACATAATGTTATACAGTTTTATATTCCGGAATGATATCCATGTTCTCTGTGCTTATTATCTAAGTGTACATATGGAGGCCCTTAAAAAACTTAGAATTTATTTAATAAAATTTGTGTTTATTCTTCCATGTTAAAAATTCAATCAAAGTTGGATGCAATACACGTTTCGAGATGCTTTTTCCACAGCTCAAAACATTTTGAAGTAATCAATTTTGGTGCTTTTTAGTGCTTATGCTTTTTTTTGTTTGCTTGTTTTGTCTTTTCCACATAGTCAAAACGTTTCCCTTTCAGGTTCTCCCTCCCCCCCCCCATCAGAGGAAACAAAAAAAAGTCACTCAGGGTGAACTCTAGTGAATAGGGAGGGTGGAGTATGGGGGTTCTGCTGTTTTTGGTCAAAAACTACTCAACACTCAGCGAGGTGTGGGCAGGTGCACTGGTAAATCATCCCTCATGAAATGAGCAAAGACTTTAAAAGAATCTCCAATAAATAACTTGCTGAATCTGAAGGCAGCCTCTCCCAACCACTCTAGCTGGTGTAGGGGTGCCCATGATGGGTTACTAGCACACTCAACTAGTTGGGAAAGCCTACACTACAAGGGGCCAACCCTCCAAAAGATAATAATTCAGGCTTTTTGGGGTCCACCTTCCAACTCGTGCACTTACAGTTGCACACGGATTAAAGACATGGGCAAGGTCCATCAGACAAAGATAACGACATATATTCTGCTAATGATCCTGAGGAAGTGTGAATTTTTATACTAAAATAAAATGCCACAGACCCTTTTCCCATGCAGGTCCCAGAGGCTTCCCACCTAGGCCAGCCTCATAGGCCTTACTCATGTATTTGCTCTGCTCCCAAGACTAGTGACAGAATACTGTTCCTCAGTCCATTACATCGTTACTGCCCTGTATGACTGGGAAATGGTTCTCATTTTCTTTTCTTTTTTTTTCGAACCGGATTTATTGAGAGGACAAAAAAGCTCCCACAGTAGGAGGGGAGCCTAGGGGATTGCCCATGGTTCTCATTTTTCATGTCACTCACTAAAAAGCATTTACTGAGAAACATCTCTGTATGTCCTTGGCACTGAGCAATGACAAGGAGTTCATGGATAAATAAGACCTAGCCCTGGCATAAAGTGGTGACTGCATGGATGGGTTGGCTGCACACAGGCCAAGGGTGAATCTGAGAAAGCCCTCACAGCCAGGTAAACTTCCTGGGAAACTCTATGCCTCTCTGGAGGGGCGTCCTCTCTGCATGTGTTTTTCTCTTCAATCAGGTCTTGTTGGACATTTATTTTCCTGAGATGATGTTTGAGTTCTCTATTTTATTATAGATATTTTGAGTATATTTTTGTCTATCACTGATATGCTTATTTATGTGTTTTTATTTGTTAATGCATCACTTTTGATTCTCACTTGTGTCGATTAATTATTTGGCAGGTAGCCAACAACCTGGTTGCAGGATCCTGGTCCTTCCATACTGTGCTTGCTCCAGACACCCCACTGGCTGCTTGAGTCTTGCTAGGAAATGAGGACAGAGAGATCCCACAAAGAATCTCGGAGACAACTGCAGCATCACCTACCACCTTGAACACATGCAAATGACCCGAGGTGGGCCTTAATTAATTTGTACCTGTGAGCCTGATAATGCTACTAATTTCTATTGTAAATGTGAGATACCTCAATGTATATTGATTTACAATACCTTAACATTCTTTTGCTCAGGAAAAAGGCAAGTTCAAAAAGTTTCATAACACATTTTTCAATGTTGTTCCTTTGTAGCCTTTGATCCACACATCTGGGAGATGATTCCCACTAGCATTCCATGCCAGGGAGTGTGGTGTCCAAAGGGGAACTTCTTCCCTAAGTTACATGTGGGGGGTCCTGGTCCAGAGTGAGTTATGTGTCACCAGGGGGCTTGGCTGTTGACCATAACACTTTCTGTCTTCTGGCTTATAAACACTCATTCAGCATGTGGAAGTGAGAACTTTTTCCAGGACTTTTTGGAAATGTGGTATTTTTTCAAAGCTCTCCTCCAAGGAAAGTCTTAGCTACAAATTTTTTCTGTGAACAATACCACCACATTACCCAATTTTTGCCATTAAAAAGCAAATGTATTAGTCCTACCAGTTCCCCTAAGTAGAAATTCTCCCAGGTACACTTCAGTATCATAGTGAAGGCCAGTGATAGCTGGACAACTGATATTTTCCTAAACAATTATGTAAATCAAGGATGAATACACTCTAAAAATTGGGTGACAATACAATTTATCATTTTGTAAGTAAGACTATCTAAGTTAGCACCAAGTTCATCAACACAGTTAGCAGGAAATGCATATTGTGGAATTGATGTATATGACACAGATGAGGCAGAGAAGATAAATGTGCAAAGTTAAAATAATGCCAGGCAATTATTTGCAGCTCTATTTCAGGACATCTCACTGGTTTATTAAGCACCATCATTTAATGGAAAGACATAGGTTTTAGAGAACCTGATTTTCTGTTCCATTCAACCGTCTAACACCTCTGATCTTACGGAAGTTATTTAATTATTCATTATCAAAACAGGGATTTGTATACAGTAATCATTCACTATAAGTGTATTAATTATTCTGCAGCAGTGCCTGACACAGGACCATCCCTTGGCTGAGCTATAATCCACCTTAATTCTATCTAAAATTATATAATTTGTGTTGTATATAATACACAAATGCAGACATTTCTGAAAAATTTTGTGATTTTTCCTTTTTTTGTTTTTTGCCTTTTAAGATTGTCTTTTATTTATTTATGTATTTATATGTATAATCTTTCATTTTAAATATGTGGAGCACAATTCAGGGTTAGGCAGACAAATGTTCATTATGAGGGTACCCTTGTTGATGAGGTATGCACCCCCTCCCCTGGCATTTCTCCACTACTGACAATCCCTTTCTTAAAGTATTAAGACCATTGTTCAAAGTACTCTTATGAGTGAGAACATGTGATATTCAATTCTTTGTTTCTGTGATAAATCACTAAGTATTATAAACTCTAAGTCCATCCAAGTTACTGAGAAGATCATAATTTTGTCCTTCTTTATGACTGTGTAATATTCCATTGTGTATATTTACCACATTTTAAATATCTAGACCTCATTTGATGGGAAGCATGGTTGTTATATACTATTGTTGTTGTAAATAATGCTGCAATAAACATGTATGTGCAGTTGCCTTTTTTTTTTTTTTATCAGTTGTTGGGAGCCGGCCGTGGATGCCTGCCTGAGTGTTAGGGATCAAGGCGGGCTGCGGACCCTGAGACCACCAGGTTTGGTTCAGGAGCTGAAGGCCCATTCCCTCCTCCTTTCTTTGTTGTTTGGCATTACCCACTGGCAGGGACTTTTATGATCTAAGCATGAAGTTCTGAGAATATGACAGGCATGGCTGACTCTAGGGATCCATTGTTCCCGTTTCTCACAGACTGCGGTTTCTGCTTTAAACTTAACACAGTTCAAACTCAGATGACATTTGGGAGCCTTATACCTGATACAAGTTTCTTTATAAGATTTAAAAATATATTTGTAGAATTAGTATATACATTTAGAGAGCTGTTTCCAGCTTTAGATGGTATAGATGATTATCTAGGATTACCAGAAATGACCCAGCACGAACTTTGGACTGGGCCACATTCCTAAGGGCCCAGCATCCACTTTGGGTTGGGCTGCATTCTTTTAAATTAGTGTAGGTTTTTTCTACTTATAGTAGAAACTGAATTTATTTTATTCATAGAAAGTATTTTAGAATATGTCATGCTACATCAGGGAATTATGTTAGTCCAAGCATGATCAAACATGATACGTTAAGGTTTTATAAGAATACAGCTAGCTTTAGAAATTTCATTGTTCCCACTTTCTACTAATTATGATTTTGGCTTTAGTACAATTACAGTTTGTACTTGAGTTTTATTTTAGAAGCTTTGTTGCTGATGATCAGCCTTATATATCAGGATTAAGAATTAGAAACTTTTATAGAAATTAAGATAGATACATAGGATTTTAGAATAGTCATTTTGTTAAGAGATCATAATAAATTGTTCCTGGAAATAGTCCAGCATGATCTTTGGACTGGGCCACATTCTTTAGGAACTGGTCTGACTTATAATTAAGAGATTTTTATAGTAGAGGTAAAATTAGCACAGAATAGAAAGGTATTAGGATTTAAGTCCATCATTAGGTGTTGGGTATGCATAAGTTTTAGAAGTTATTGATTATTAGGATTTTATGATGTTAGAATTATTATATTGCTTTTGAGGAATATAACCAAGGATGAGGAACAGTAAAATAATTTTGGGATTGTCCTTCCTCATGCTTGGGAAAATGCCTGGAG
>NW_006963954.1:0-688 GCF_000164805.1 Carlito syrichta
GCATTTCTAGGTATTTTATTTTTTCTCTAAACTAACCAACAATCATATTTTAAGAATACTCAACATCACTAATCAACATGGAAATGTAAATTAAAACCACCATGAGATACCTTACAAAACCAAAAAAACAACAGCAACAAACAAACAAACAAAAACCCAGATGATAGCAAGGATATGGAGAAAGAGGAATACTTGTACATTATTGATGAAAACATAAATTAGTACAAACTTTACGGAAAACAGCATGAAGATTCTTTAAAGAACTAAAAAATAGAACTGCCAATCAATTCAGCAGTCCCACTACTTGTATCTACCCAAAGAAAATTAAATTATTATGCCAAAAAGATACTTGCACTTGTATGTTTATTGCAGCACTATTCACAACAGCAGTCATGAAAACAAGCTAAATGTCCAGTGGATGATTGGACAAATAAAACGTGGTACATATGCACCATGTAATATTATGCAACCATAATAAAGAAAGTAATAATGTCTTTTTTCAGCAGAATGAATGAAGTTGGAGACCTTTGTCCTAAGTGAAATAATTCAGAAACAGAAAATCAAAATGCTGCATGTTTTCACTCATAAAGTGGGAACTAATCAATGGTGTAATGGACATACAAGAGGAATACTAGACACTAAGAACCCCCAAAGGAGAGGTAGTGGGAGGGGGATGGGAGTTGAAAAG
>NW_006963955.1:0-683 GCF_000164805.1 Carlito syrichta
GTACCCTGCAACTTCCCAAAGTCCTTTATCAGTGCAAGCAAGTTTTTGAAAGATTCTCTTGGATTTTCAAGGTATAGGATCATATCATCAACAAAGAGGGATAACCTGACTTTCTCTATTCCTATTTGGATACCCCTGATTTTCTTCTTTTGTCTAATTGCCTGACCTAGTACTTCCAACACAATATTGAACAAGAGAGGTGAGAGTGGGCAGACTTGTCTTGTTCCAGTTTTCAGGGAAAATGATTCTAGTTTCTGACCATTTAGTAGGAGGGGGGGCTGTGGGTTTGTCATAGATGGCACTTACTATTTTGAAATATGTTCCTTCTATACCTGTACTTTAAGGTTTTTTTTAAATCAAAAAATGATGCTGAGTTTTGACAAAATACTGTTCTGCATCTAATGAGATAACCATGTTTTTTTTTTTTTTGTTTTTTTTTTGCTTTTACATCTGTTAATGTATTTAATGACATTTTTGGTCTTGTCAATGTTGAACCAGCCCTCCATCCTGGGGAGGAAGCCTACTTCGTCATGGTAGATGATATTTGAGATTTGTTTTGGGATCTGATTTGCTAAAATCTTGTTGAAGATTTTTGCATCTATGTTCATAAATGATATTGGCCTATAGTTTTTTTTCCTTTGTTGAATCTTTACCTGCTTTGGCTATCAGTGTAATGTTAGCTT
>NW_006963956.1:0-6369 GCF_000164805.1 Carlito syrichta
CATAATATAAAGGAATACCTGAGACTCAGTAATTTATTAAGAAAGGAGGTTTATTTGGCTTATGAGCTACATGGCATTAGCTTCAGTTTCTGATGTGGAAGTGTACAGTCTTAGCAGAAGCCAAAGAGAGAGCAGATGAGTCACCTTAGAGAGTAAGCAAGCAAGTGAGAGAAGGCAATGGCAGTCTTTTTTAAACAACCAGCTCTTGTGTGATCTAATAGAGTGAGAACTCACTCATTTCAGCAAGAATGGCACCAAGCCATTTGTGAGGGCTCCACCCCATAATCCAATCACCTCCCACTAGGCCTCACCTCCAACACTGGGGATTATATTTCTTTTAAAAAATTATTATTATTATTATTATTATTGCTTTATTTCAATAGTTTTAGGTGATACAAATAGTTTTGGTTACACTGTTGCCTTTTATAGTGGGAAATTACTGTGAACATTAAGTGTACCCACCACTCTCACCTGTGCTCACTGTACATGATGGGTGATTTTTTTGTCCCTCCATCACATTCCCTTCTCCCCCTTATGACTCTCCAGTGTTTGTTATACCATTCTCTATGCCTTTGCATATCCTTAGTTTAGTTCCCATTTATAAGTGAGAACACGTGGTATTTGGTTTTCTGTTACTGTGTTAGTTCACTTTGGATGATGTTCTCCAATTCCATTATAGTTACTGTAAAAAACTATTTCATTCTCTTTTGACAACTGAATAGTATTTCATTATATATATATATTATATATACCTATATATATTTATATCACATTTTCATTATCCATTGATCAACTGATGAGCACTTAGGTTGATTCCACATCTGTTAACTGTGACTTGTGGGGGAATGAATATGCAAGTGCAGGTGTCTTTTTTTATACAAGAACCTCTGTTCCTTTGGATAGATACCTAAAAATGGAATTGCTGGATTAAATTATAGATCTACTTTTATTCTTTCAGAAGTATCTATACTGATTCCCATAGAGGTTGTAAAAATTTACACGGACACTTAAAGTGTTCCCTTTTCACTGCATCTGTGCCAGCATCTGTTGTTTTTTGAATTTTTAATAACGGCCATTCTGACTGGTGTAAGGTAGTATTTCATTTTGGTTTTAAAATTTGCATTTCTCTGATGATTAGTGATGTTGAGCATTTTTTTCATCTGTTTCTTGGCATTTGTATATCTTCTTTTGAGAGATTTCTGTTCATGTCATTTTCCTGCTTTTTGGAGATCACATTTCAACATGAGATTTGGAGGGGACAATCATCCAAGTTATATCAGAGGGTGAGAGGAATAGAGAGCTATTGATTAAAGGGTACAAACTTTCAATTATAAAGTGACTAAATTCTGGGGATCTAATGTATAGCATGGATTGTGATGGGTCTATTAATTAATTTGATTGTGGTAACTTTACAAAATGTATACATGTATCAAATAATCACGTTGTACACCTTGAATATATATACAATCATTATTAGTCAATTAGGTATTTTAAAATAAAAATAAAATAAAATCTGTTACTAGAATACTTGCATTTGGAGTGATAGCTTATATCAACAATCTCCAACCTTTTTGGCATCAGGAACCAGTTTCATGGAAGATAAATTTGCCATGGGCAGTAGGGAGGATATGCAGTCAAATCTCACTGCTAATGTTAATCTGTATTTGCAGCCACTCTCCAGTGCTAGCATCACCACCTTAGCTTCACCTCAGATCATCAGGTATTAGATTCTCATAAAAAACATGCAATCTATATCCCTCGCATTTGCAGTTTACAACAGGTTTGCACTCCTATGACCATCTAATGTAGCTGCTGATTTGACAGTAGGCAGAACTCAGGCAGTAATGTGAGCAATAGAAAGCAGCTGCAAAGATGGATGAAGCTTTGCTCCTTTGCCCACTGCTAATCTCCTACTGTGTGTCTTGGTTCCTAAAAGGCCACAGACTGGTCCCCCATTTGGAGATCCCTGGCTTAGATCAATTCTGTCTACTAGAAATGCAATTCATGCTACATTATACATTAAAATATTCTGATAGCCGTATTTTAAAAAACTAAAAAAAGTGCAGATTGACTTAAATTTTAATGCATGGTTATTTAATTCAATGCATGCAAATGTAATTGAAGCATGCAATAAGAATTTAAATGATTGCATAAGAATTATTCTTGTATAAAGTGTTTTTACTTTTATATATTGTCTTCAAAATCTAGTACACATTTTAGTCTTAAAATGCATCTCAATTTGTACCAGTCTTACTTACCTTAGATGTTCAATAGTCACACATAGCCAGTGGCTACCATATTGGATAGTGAAAGTCTAGTGCATCATTATAATGGTGACACTGAGAAAGAAATTGCATTACTTCTTACATGAGAACTTCCATTTACTAGACCTTTATTGTTCAAAGAGATTATGGCAGAGATTCCTAGTTACCTACCAAAAATCCTTTGTGTTTACATTTCTTGGTACAGGAACACTTATTTGAGGCAGCCATGTATCCAACTGGATGACTACATTACCCAACTTCTCTTACTGATATATGTGGTGAGGTGACTAAGTCAAGCCCATGAGGCATGGCATGGCCAAAGCATTGAATTGGTCTTGCTGGGAGGCTTTTTAAAGAGAGCTGACTCAGTTGAGAGGAATACCCCTTTTGTTTTCTCTTCTTTCTTTCTTTCATTGCCTGGCATATAGATAGAATACCTCAAGTTCCAGCAGCCTGTTGGAACCCTCAGAATTGGTGAATCAGAGTGAGAATGGCCAAGTAGAAGGATAGAATAATCTGCATTTCTGACTATCCCATGGAACTTACAATCCTACCTTTTGTTTTTAGTTTTATTTTGCAAAGGTGATGACCACAGTCAGGGGAGGGCTGAGAGGGTCTTACAGCTGCTGACACTAGAATTTTAAGTGTTCTACAGATCCTAAGTAATTGTATGGGCTCATTGTGGTCCCTTCCTCCCCCAAATTCAAGTGTTGATCCCTATCCCACACTACCTCAAAATATAAACTGTTTTTGGAAATAGGCTAATTAAAGAGATGGTTAAGCAAAAATGATGCTATTGGGGATAGACCCTAATCCAATATGACTGGTGGCCTTATAAGTGGAGGAGATTAGGTTATAGAAATGCACAATGGGAAGACCATATGAAGGTTTAGGGAGAAGATGGTCATCTGCAAGCCAAGAGAGAGGCCCTCAGAAGAAATCAACCCTGCTGACATCTTTGATTTGGACTTCCAGCCTCTAGAACTAGGAAAAAAATGAAATCTTTTGTTGTTTAAATTAAACAGTCTGTGGTAATTTGTTATAGCAGCTGAAGTAGACTAATACAATGATAGAAAGACTTTAAATGATTCTTCTTAATGAAACCTCTGAGCTGAAGGTATTTTAAAGATTGTCTAAAGAACACACACCTCAGTCATAGAAAGCACCAGAAATAAACAATTTAATTTTGAAGTTTACAAATTTAATTTTACTAGCTACCTGGTGACACAATTTGATGGAGAAGCCACATCTCCTGACTCACACAGTTCTTTTTCTAATTAGGCCATGTCACTTGTGCAGAATCGAGGAAGAAGTAAATGTTAGTGGAGGACACCAAAATATAATCTCCTAATTCTCTATTTCCAGACAGCAAAGCGTCAGATGGTGCTAAGGATCTCTTAATTGTATGTGAAGATCTCTCAGTATGGAAAGAATAAGCCTACCCTAGAAGATACTCTATTGTTAAATAGGAAGACATTCTACTTCATATGTAATCAGACCTAGCAAGTTTATTTTAGTATAATCATCACAGCAGAAGCTTAAACAACTACTTATTATGCACCTCCAATTTTTAGTGTGCTCACTTCTTTCCTGGAAATTAAAATTACTCCTTTCTCTCTTAAAAAAATGCACTCAGTTATTCAACATTTATTGACCACCATTTTAATAATATAATTTTTTGAGTTAAAATGTAGAAACTCAGTGGTTAGAACACAATATAAAAAGTGCATTAAGCATATCATAGGAGTAAAGCATGGAATTGTTATCAGAAAGACAAAGGTTGGAAAGAAGGTTATATCACTTAATAGTTATGTATCTAGGGCAAGTTACTCTAATGTTGAACCTCAGTTTCTTAATTGCAAAACAAAACTATTAGCTCTGAGTAACCACTTTCTAGGGTTATTCTGAAGCTTGAAACAGACAAATATAAAAATCAGTTGACAGAATATCTGGCACATACTAAATGTTCATTAAATTATTATTTTCATTGCAGAGTATATTCATAACAAAAAAATGAACCAAAATAAGAGTCTCTTTAAAATGAAGACTAGGGTTGGGCATGGTGCCTCATACCTGTATTTATAGCGCTTTGGGAAGCTTAGGCAGGAGGATCACTTGAGCCCAGGAGTTCAAGGCCAGCCTAGGCATTATAGTGAGACCTCATCTCCACAAAAATTCACAAAAATTAGCCAGGTATGTGGCATGTGCCTGTAGTCCCAGCTATTCAAGATCCTGAGGCAGAAGGATTGCCTGAGCCCAGGAGTTGGAGACTGTGGTGAGCTTTGATGATGCCATTGCATTCTAGCCTTGGTGACAGAGTGAGACTCTGAGTCAAAAAATTAAATTAATTAAATGAAGACAAGAACGTCTACATTTGCAAACTATTGATGTTTGCCTTTGATGAGAAGGTAGATAATATTTTCTTTCTGCTTTTCTATGTTTATGAAATATTTTATAATCTAAAAGCATTAATTTTTTCATAAATAATGGAAGTTAAATATTATTTTCAAGATACTTATTGGTTCACATTTTGGTTGTCCAGTTACATTGATGAGAAGGCTGTGATTCTTGTACTTTTCTAGAGCAGAGCAGTGTTAGTCCTAATTCCAGAGTCTTGCAAAACATGGACTGACTGCTTCCTATAGGGCATACAAAGGTTGTGAAAATATTTCAGTCACAAGACAGAGATTTTGCACACATGCCACAGATTGCTACACTCTGGTATAAACACAATTCTGTGGGTAAAAATCAACAAACAAGACATCACAATGAACTAAAAGTTGGTTAAAATGCATTCTTGTTTACCAGGAGCCTATAGAGACAGTAATTGCTACTGTTGCAATATGGAGGATTACATGTGCTCATATTCATGGAATGAAGAACATTCAACAAAATCTGCCTAGAAAACTAAAGGCATCTTCTGGGGCTGCTCGATCTTCCATTCACCTTGAGAAGCTGACATTGAAGGTTCCATGACAAGGGTAGGATTTTCAGCTGGGGTTCTTGCAGTTCTCTGCACAAATACACCATGCTTTAAAAGCATTCACCATGTTGCACATATAACTAAAACACATGATGGGTTTTAGAGCATGCCCTCATCCCAATCTGTTTGAACATGAGATTTCTATCAGACACATCAAATGTGGTTTATGAAGTCTGAATATGTCTATTTAGCCTTATTCTTTATCTCAGTTCCATATTTTTTTCCCCGAGTTGGAGTCACTCCATCACCCAGGCTGAAGTGCAGTGGCATGCTCACGGCCACCCCAGTGTCGACCTGCAGGGCTCAGCCTTCCAAATGGCCAGAATTAAAGGCGTGCACTGCCACGCCTGGCTAATTTTTTTATTTATTGTAGAAATGAGGTCTCACCAAGTTGCCCGGGCTGGTCTTGAACCAGTGGGCTCAGGCAATCCCCTCACCTTGGCCTCCCACAGTGCTTGGATTACAGGCTTGAGCCACCACGTCCAACCTCAGTTCCATTCTTAAAAGCCTAACCAATCTGTTCTTTCTTAGATATTTAAAAAATGTATAAGATATTTATTTAGCTATTGAATTGCATTGATGCAATGGGAACAAAAATCTTTCAAAGGGCTTGCTTCCTTCGCTTACACAAGGCATATTTTGGATCTTGGTACAGCATCATGGAAAAAACTAAAGTAAAAACTGGCCACCCTAGGGGAGACTGGATAACCCTGTGGGTGGACATATAAGTGGAGTAATGACCAGCACTATGATATTAGAGAAAATGTTAAAAAAAAAATGGAAGGGAAGTAAAATAATTTGAAAGGAAGAGAGTAAGCAGCATGAACAAATCTTTAGGTGAGACATGGGGAAAAGATTTTGCGAGAATTGTGAAATGGTACATCCTCATGTGGAGGGGTAAATACTTTGGGTACATCTAACACATACCGAGTGCTCTAAAGTTTTTGAGTGTGAAAGTACTTTTTAATGTAATAAATCATGTGGGCTCATACATGAAAGTAGTTCCACAATTTTTATTGTATATATATGTAATGGCAAAATAATTAAAGTGATGTTTTACTAATCACAGAACTTAGACCTTTGTGTGAGATTTGGTACTTCATATATCTATGAGATATGCTA
>NW_006963957.1:0-2902 GCF_000164805.1 Carlito syrichta
GTCCGATTTCAAAATAGAACAAATCCAGAGCCCAGATCAAGGAAGAATAGAGGATTGAGGAAACGTCAGAAGGGAAAGCCTCTCCCCCGACACTGAATAACATAATTAGAAAAGAAAAACAAGGTATCTATCACAAATGTGAAAAATCCAACAGAGGTTCTCAGGCAATTTCAAGTGTATCAAAGACATAACTCCTGAAAAATCAGACCTTGGTGCCCAAACAATGGAAGTCACCAAGGATTGTCCCAAGAATATGACAAGAATTAGGGAATGGGGAAAAGAGTGAATAAGACTCAAGAAAGACAAGATGCAACACTGAAAGGATATATAAGATAAATTTTGGCAATAAAAATATTCATCCAGGAAATAAATAACAAGACGATAGGCATGAAAAATCAGAATGAATCTAGCTGTAGAAAGAATCTCAGAACTTTAAGAGCAGAACATGGAATTATCCTGATCTGTAACAAACATAGAAAGAAAGAAAAAAGCTTACAAGTTATTTGTGATTATATCAAGAGGCTGAACCAATGCCTGATAAGTATCACAGAAGAAAAAGGAAATGGAGAAAAACTTGGAGTAAGTATTGCAGGCGGTAATCCAAGAAAACTTTCCCCATCTCACCCAAGATGTGACCAACCAATCACTAGGGATACAGAGAACCCCATAAGACATGAAATGAAAAGACCAACTCCTAGACACATAGTAATTCACCTACAAAAAATAGGCACAAACGAAAAATTCTAAAGGCAACAAAAGACAAAGATCAGACTAGCTACTGGAGAAAAATCAGGATAGCAGCAGACCTATTGGTAGAATCACTACAAGCAAGATGGGAATGGAGCCTTATTTTCAAAGTCCTCAAAGAAAAACAATTTCAACCAAGAATCTCCTATCCAGACAAGCTTAGCATCATCCGTGATGGAGAATTAAAATTCTTCCCAGACATCCAATCCCTTGGTGATTATGCAGCTTCCAGTCCAGCTCTACAGGAGAAACTTTAAAAGGTATTAAGCACAGAAGAAATAAAAAAAAAGAATGAACACACACATCCCAGGAGAACAGCAGAGCACAGTATCAACAAAGAATACAGTGCAACAAGAAACTTGAACACACACATTTATATTAACCTCAAAGGAAAAATGAAACAAGCAAAAAAAAAGACTTTATAAGAACTTCATGACAGGGAGAAACAATCAGATTTAAATAATCAGCCAGAATATGAATGGACTAAATATACCATTGAAAAGACACAGAAGAGCAAACTGGATAAGGAACTATGTCCCAATTATTTGCTGCATCCAGGAGACTCGCGTCAACACAAGGGATGCACATGGACTCAAAGTTAAAGAATAGAAAACTTTTTCCAAGTATATGAATCACAAAAGAAGGCAGGAGTTGTGATCTTATCTTACTATTAGAAAAAACACCCTAAGTTATTAAATATTTTAAAATGTGCCAAAGGACACTACATATGAAAAAAGTCTCAATCTATCAACAAGACTTATCCATCCTAATCATATAGACACCCAACACAGGAGGGCCAGAATTTATACAGCAAATATTAAATAACTAAAAAAATTGACTTTAACACTATTATAGCTGGGGACTTATACACCACCAGCAATCTAGATAAATCATAGAGGCAAAAGAAAATTAACAAGGAGATCCAGAACCTAGACATGATACTCTACCAAACATATTTAATAGATACCTACAGATTATTCCACCCAACAACCATCGAATATACATTTTACTCATCACCACATGGAACATAGTCCAAGATTGATCACATTTTTGGCCATAACACAAGCATAAACAAATTCCATAAGATTGAAATCTTGCCATGTACATTCTCAGACTACAGTGGAAAAAAATAAATATCAACACCAACAAAAAGCTCCCAAACCCACGAGGACATGAACACTAAACATCATGATGCTGAGCAACTGCTGTGTCAACACTCAAATCAAAGCAGAAATTGAAAACTCGTGGAAAAAAATGAAAATGAAGAAACATCTTACCAAAACCTCTTGGATGTCATGAAATCAGTTCTTAGAGGGGAATTTATTTCTCTATGAACACATCATAAAATGGAAAGATCACAACTAGAGAGCCTAACAAATCAACTAAGGGATCTGGAAAGACAACACCACCAAAACTCCAACTTTATTTTATTTTATTTTATTTTTTTGATCTGGAGTCTCACTCTGTCGCCCAGACTGGAGTGCAGTGACCGCTCCCAGCCACTGCAGCCCCAACTGCTGGGCTCCGGCGATCCTTCTGCCTCAGCCTTCCAAGTAGCCGAAATTACATGCATGTGCTACCATGCCCGGCTGATTTTTTTTTTTTTGATTTATTGTAGAGAAGAGGTCTCACTGCCCAGGTGGGTCTCGAACCCGCGGGGTCAGGCAATCCACTCACCTCAGCCTCCCAAAGGCGCGGGATTACAAGCTGAGCCACCAAGCCCGGCTCAAAACTTTAACTTTAGAAGGAGAATCCAAATCACCAAAGGGGAGCCCAAATACGGGACATAGAAGACAACGTTATCATAGAAAACGTCAGCAAAGAAAAATGCTGGTTCTTTGGAAAAAAAATAAACAAGATTGATGAACCTCTGGACAGATTGACCAAGAATAAAGAGAGCAAAATCCAAGTAAATACCATGAAGAAAAAAAAAGATGAAATCACAACTTACCCCAAAGAAATACAAAAGATTATCAGAGATTACTATGAACACCTCTATGGAAACAAATTTGATAGCCTAAATAAAATGGAGGACCTTCTGAAATCACAATATCTCTCCAGGTTGAAAAAAATTACATAGAGATACTAAAATAGACAAATGACAACCCAGGAAATTGACTCTGTCACAAGAAAGCAACCTACAGGAAGAAAAAAG
>NW_006963958.1:0-651 GCF_000164805.1 Carlito syrichta
CTGCCCTTCTGATGGATTCTTTTGTTTTGCAGAAGGATATTAATTTGATGAGGTCCCACTATCTAACTTATTTCTTAAGGCATGGGTATTTAGGGCTCTGAAGAGGAATTAGTTTCCAGTTCCAGTTTCCCTAATGGTGTCTCCTGCGTTTTGTAAGATTATTATAATTTGGTGTTTTACGTTTAGGTCTTTGATCCATTAGACATTAGAGTTAATGTGTATGGTACACATTAGAGTTAATGTGTATAGAGTTAATGTGATCCATTAGACATTAGAGTTAATGTGTATGGTACACATTAGAGTTAATGTGTATGGTGATAGATATGGATCCTGTTTCAATCTTCTGCATGTTGTCAGCCTTTACCCAGCACCATTTACTGAATATGTTCTCCATTAAACAGTGGGTATTGGAGTTTTTTTCAAAGATGAGTTCGTTGAGAATTTGAGGATTTCATTCTCTGTCCTGATCTATTGGCCTATGGACCTATTCTTGTACCAATACCCACTCTATTTATTACTGTAAACATTTAGCAATATTTTTATGCTGGAACTGCGATAGCAACTGGTTTTGTTTCTTTTGATAAGATTCTTTAGGCTATTCGTGATTGTTTATGGGTTTCTTATGAATCGTTTACTGCAATTTCCAGGTCT
>NW_006963959.1:0-644 GCF_000164805.1 Carlito syrichta
AGAGGGTTTTGCAGTTGCCAAATATTTAGTAGGAATTATTAAAATGTAAACAGGAATGATGGATTCCACATCCCTAGGAAACATCTGGAAATCTGCATTTCTGTATACAGAGTTTTGGAATCCACATAGACAGGGAAAATCAGGGCTTCTTGCTGAGAAGGGAAAGGGAATCCGGTTCTTGTAGCTCACAATCGTCTAAATCTACAAGGTCTCTTGATAAGCTTTAATCAGCAATCTGGGTTTCTATGTCGCCACATTTTGAGTGAGTCTTTTGAAAAGGGAAGCAGGATTCTTAGGTTCCAATTCCACAAGACCTTTATGGGAGTCTTTCTCTTGAAATCCAAGCAACTGGAATTCTAGGTCACCACGAAAAGTCTCGGTGTCTTGCTGAGTATGAAGCAGGAATTTCAGTAATGGGAGTCCTCATATACAGAACACTAAACAACCTGTTGCTACGGAAGGATAGGGAATCTTGGTTAGATGACTCCTCCTTCCCAAAAACCTACAGGGCGTCTTACTATGAGATTACCACCAATCAGCTTTGGGGAGTAGAATCTGAATAATGGGAGTCCTCATACACAGAAACAGCACTGTCTATTGCTATGAGATAAGAATCTGGTTTACACGTGTCCTCAGTCCACAAA
>NW_006963960.1:0-752 GCF_000164805.1 Carlito syrichta
ACTGAATAATATTTATATATATTCGTGTACACTCTTTTGCAGAGAGAGTTGTGTTTCTTTGTCTGAAATAAAATTTTTCTCGTTCATTTTTGTCTTTTCTGTGGTTTTATCTTGGATCTCTAGATCCTTCAAGTAGAGTTACCTGTTTCAATTTCAAAACTGTCAGATGTATATAGCTCTTGTGCAGAAAACCTTTGAACCATATTAGAATGATTACTGTAAATGAAACTTTATTGTATCAATTGTCATTTTCTTCCTCTTGAGAAATCTAGAGTTTTAATTTTTAATACAAAATTTGAATACCGTAGAGAAATTTTTACGTATGCAATCAATATGCAAATAATTTTCAGATTTCAGATTTATTTGGATTCTAAAATAATGGTGTCACATCAATAAAAATACCTGACTTTTTAGTAGCACATATCAGAACCCAAAATACCAAAACGACGAGGGTAGTTGGTAATGACTGTAATAATTAGCAATATTGGGAAAATCAGGTAGAGGTCATTGTCAAAGAACCTATTGAAATTGAAAAGCAAGAGATTATTGAAAATGGTGACACTGTGGAAACTGTTTCTCTCAGCTATTATTATGCTGATTTTCTATTCATTTACATTGAATTAGAATAAAATATTTTGAAACAAATCACTCTAATTTTGAATTCAAGCCTAAGATGCCTAGGGCAGTGACATATGCCTGTGCTCACTTCAGGAAGTCTGCTAGAATAAATAATTTATCTTCAATCCAAACTG
>NW_006963961.1:0-603 GCF_000164805.1 Carlito syrichta
GAGTCACCTTGTTAAGTCAGCTGCTAAACAGCTGGCTAGCAAGGTAGCTTGCTACTTAAATCAACTGGCTAGACAGCTGGCTAGTTAATTAAGTCACCTATTTAAGTCAGCTGGCTAGCGAGCTGGCTAGCTATATAGCAAGTTATTTAATTCAGCTGACTAGCAATCAGGCCAGCTATTTAAGTCAGCTAGTTTAGTCAGCTGGCTAGCCAACTGGCTAGCTAGGTAGTGAGCCAGTTAAGTCATTAGGCTAGACAGCTGGTTAGCTAATTATGTCACCTTATTGTCAGCTGGTAGCCAGTTAGCTAGCAAGGAAGAGATCTAGTTAAGTCAGATGGCTAGCCAGCTGGCTAGTTAGTTATGTCAGCTTGTGGAGTCAGCTGGTTTTTTCAGGCGGCTAGCTGGTTAAGTTAACTAATTAAGTCAACTGGATATCCAGCCGGCTAGCTAGGTAGCACGCTAGTTAATTCAGTGCCTATCCAGCTGTGTACTAATTAAGTCACTACTTAATTCCCCTTGGTAGCTAGGTAGCTAGCTAGTTAAGTCATCTGGCTACCCTGCTGGCTAGCTGATTGATCAGCTAGTAAGTGCTGGCCAGACAGT
>NW_006963962.1:0-837 GCF_000164805.1 Carlito syrichta
CCTTCATCAGGTGTAGAGTCTTCTCATCAGGTGGAGGTGCATTTCATGATGTGCAGAAGCTCATCATCAGAACAAGACCTCTTGATCAGTGGGGGATCCCTTCATCAGATGCAGGAACTGTTCCTCAGCTGCAGAAGCACTCCCTCAGTTTCCAGGACTCTACTTAAGGTGAAGCAGCTCCCTCTCAGGTGCAGGGACTCTTCCTCAGACTCAGAGTCTCTCTTAGCTGCAAATACTCTCCCTCAGTGTCAGCAATCTTACTTAGGTACAGGAGCTCTGCTTCATGTACAAGAGTTTTTCATCAGGTGCAGGGCTCCACCTGAAGTTCAGAGGTTCTTTATCAAGTGCTGGACTCTTCCTAGGTTCACAGCTCTCCCTAAAGTGCAGAGCTCCATCTCTCAGTTAGAGAGACTTATCCTTAGGTATAGGAACTGTTCCTCAGCATCAGGGCTCTTACTCAGGTACAGAGCTGTCTTTCAGGTGCAGGTGTCTCTCCCTCACATTCAGGGCTCTTTCTCAGGTGTAGGGCTTTTCTTCAGGTGCAAGGGCTTTCCCTGCAGTTTGGAACTCTGTAAGTGGAGAGACTCTTTCACGTGCAGGAGCACGTTTTTAGGTGCAGGGCTCTCCCCCAGCTTCAGGGGCTCTCCACTATATTCAGGGGCTCTCCTCAGAGGCAGGAGCTTTCCCAGGTTCTGGAATTTTCATCAGGCTCAAGACTCTTCCCCAGGTTTGGGTGCTATTCATCATGTGCAGGGTATCTCCTTCAGTGCAAAGCTTTCTCCAGGGCTCTTCTCCAGATGCAGACCTCTTCCTTAGATGTCGGGCTCTCCTTCATTT
>NW_006963963.1:0-791 GCF_000164805.1 Carlito syrichta
GGATTCCAGATTATCAACACACCTTTTGGTGTCTACTGGGATATGCAGATAGATTTTAAATCACAGATCCCCCATCAATTAAATCCCAAAACTGCAAAATGGGCTGCCTGAAACCTACAGTTCAGCTCCAGAAGTGAACAAAGCAAGATCATATATATAAGAAAGAATAGGAGATTGAACAAACAAAAGTAAAAGCAACCCCTCCACCCCTGAATGACAGAATTAAAGAAGATGGGTTGAGGGAAGGAAAAAGTAGGGAAGAAATATCTGCACAAATGAAGAAAAACCAAAAGAAGCACATTGGTCTCACACAGTCTCCCGGGAGGTCAGACACTGAAAAAACAGACTTTGGAATGCAAACAAGCCCCCAGAATGACTCGTCACATGTGACAAACCCAGACATCAAGACATTAATAGAGAGAATTAAAAGAACTGAGGAGTGACAAGAGGAAAATCGGAAGGAGCTGTTAACAGATATTAACAGCAGTAAAGAATACTGTGATGGAAATAAATAGCAAACTAATAAGCATGGAAACCAGAATTAGCCAAGCAGAAGAATCTCAGAGATTGAAGATCAAAATACAGAACTAACCCAAACTGTCAAAAACATAGAAAAGAAGCTTGAAAAGACAGAACAAAACCTTCAAGAAATAAATGATTACTTCAAGAGACTGAACATAAGAGTAATTGGACTTCCTGAGGCAGAAGAGAGACAGAGATCACACTGGAAAAACATCCCATGAAATTATTCAAGAAAACTTCCCTCATCTCATCAGTGATGCAAAATTCAA
>NW_006963964.1:0-707 GCF_000164805.1 Carlito syrichta
CCCTAAACAGCTTTCTCTGTTAAAATCATGCAAATCACCCACATATCTTCAGTCTTTAAAAAAGTATGGAAAGCCGGGCTCAGTGGCTTAGCCTGTAATCCCGTGCTTTTGGGAAGCTGAGGTGAGTAGATTGCCTGAGCCCGCGGGTTCGAGACCTGCCTAGGCAGCGAGACTTCATCTCTACAATAAATCAAAAAATCAGCTGGGCGTGGTAGCGCATGCCTGTAATTCCGGCTACTCAGAAGGCTGAGGCGGAAGGATCGCCTGAGCCCAGCAGGCAAGGCTGCGGTGGCCGGGAGCGGCCACTGCACTCCAGTCTGAGCTACCGAGTGAGACTCCAACTCAAAAAAAAAAAAAAAGTTGATTATTGACTAGTTATGAATGGGCATTGAAGGAAGAATTCAAGGATGATGGTGTGGATAATAATGCTTTTAGTTGAGTTGACCAATTCTTATTACTTTTTTTATATGGGTATATTAAGGTTATGGAAAATATATTATTACCACTGATTTTATAATCTTTTATATACTGTAATTATCATAGTACTTATTTTTCAGATTGATGATAGCATACTTTATTCCAAATGTAGGGGAATTTTTTTTCTCATTTTGCATAGTAGTTTTATTTCATTATAATTGAAAATGTTTGCAACATTTTATATTTATAATAAAATAATAAAGTGTTTAAGATGCCTACAAACATTAAAA
>NW_006963965.1:0-802 GCF_000164805.1 Carlito syrichta
GTATAGTTTGAGTTTAGAAAATGAGAAGGCCGCATGAAGAAAATAGGACATGAGCTAGGTCTTGGAATGAGAGTAATAATGATGCTGATTGCCAATCCATAATAGTGCTTGTGTGCCAAGTCTTCTTCATGCACTCAGTATTATTATTCCTGAGCAACAGGAACTGAGGGAATTGAGTTGCAAAGAGCACAGGGCTGTTAAGTGCTGGAGCCAGGACTTGAACTCTGATGGTATTTGAAGAGGAAATGAGAGAAGTCGTTCTTGGCCTGGAAGTTTTCAAAGGTTCTGTTTTAAGCACCCTAATTGAATATTACAGTACCACTTCATGTTTAAAGAATTATAAATATTGACAACTCTAGAAATTTCCTGCTGCTGCAAATTTTTTTTAGTTCTCTTTGGACTAGCTTGGCCCTCTACAAAAGACAAGTGGGTATTCTGGTATCTATGAGGATGGTTACTAGAATTAAAATAGCAAATCATGTTCAGGTGATTGCGAGGTAAGCTTGGTTAGGTAGGATGAGGCAATTCACTGAAATAGAGGAATCTGGATATAATACAGCAACCCATTTTACCCTCTTGGGCAATTGAGAAATGTGTCAAAAACATTTTCTGTAAAGAGCCAGATAGTTAATATTTTAGGCTTAGAATTTTAGGCTTAATTTAGAAAACCTCTATCACAACTACTGAACTCTGTGATTGTATTAAGAAAGCTGCCCTAGATGATTTTTTAAAAATGACTGTCCCATAAATTCTGTTGAGTAACTACATGTAGATGAGAGGTTTGACTTCCCTCCCAACCAGG
>NW_006963966.1:0-863 GCF_000164805.1 Carlito syrichta
CAAGTTAACAGCCTAACAAGTCAGCCAAGGAAGCTGGAAAAGCAAGACCATCAAAACCCTAACTTTACCAGAAGAATCCAGATCACCAAAATAACAGCCCATATCTGGGACATAGAAGACAAAAAGATAATACAAAAATATCAATGAAACAAAAAGCTGGTTCTTTGAAAGAATAAGCAAGATCGATGCTCCCCTAGCTTGACTGACTATGGAAAAGAGAGAAAAGTCCCCCCAAAACACAATCAGAAACACAAAAGATGAAGTGACATCTGATCCTGAAGAATACAAAAGATTATCAGGGATTACTATATATGGAAACAAACTTGAAAATCTAAAGGAAATGGAGGACTTTCTGACATCCCACAACCTCCTTAGGTTGAAAAAAGAAGAAATCAAGATCCTAAATAGACCAATAACAATCCAGGAAATTAACTATGTCATAAGAAAGCTACCTACAAAAAATAAATAAATAAAAGCCCTGGACCAGATGGCTTTCCAGCAGAATTCTACAAGACATACAAGGAGAAACTGATATCAATCCTATCGAAAGTATTCCAGGTGATTGAGAAAGATGGAACTCTCCCAAAATCATTTTATGAAACTACCATCACATTGATACCCAAGCCCAGTAAAGATCCAACAAAGAAAGAGAACTACAGACCAATATCCTTGATGTACATAGATGCTAAAATTCTCAACAAGATCCTAGCAAACTGAATTCAACAGCACATCTCAAAAGTCATTCCTCACCACCAAGTAGGCTTCATCCCTGGGATGCCAGGCTGGTTCAACATTTGTTAAGACCATAAACGCAATTAAATATATCATCGGGCATAAAACTAAACCACACGATTAAATCATTA